>NC_143251.1:80553333-80856363 GCF_984573655.1 Nuphar pumila | reverse complement strand
TATGAGCATGCTATAATCACATATTCAGTTTTTTGACTGCCTAAGAACACATATGAGCATATTATAATCACATATTCTGTTTTTTGACTGCCTTAGCACACATATGAGCATGCTATAATAACATATAGAGTTTTTTAACTGCCTTAGAACACATATGAACATGTTATATATCATTTATGATAGAATCACATATAAAATTTTTGGTTTTGCCTGCCTTAGAGCACATATGAGCATGCTATATTCACATATTCAATTTTTTTACTGCCTTAGCACACATACGAGCATGATCGAATCACATATATAGTTTTTTGTCTGCCTTAAAGCACATCTAAGCATGGTAGAATCACATATAGAGTTTTTTTAGATGCCTTAGAACACATATGAACATGCTATAATCACATATTCAATTTTTTGACTGCCTTAGCACACATATGAGCATGATAGAATCACATATAGAGTTTTTTTATTGCCTTAGATCACACATGAGCACATGATAGAATCACATATAGTGTGTAATTTATTTCATTATATTTTGTTTATCAATACTGACTGTTCTTTTCTTGTGTAGGCTGCTAGCGATAATCAGGGTAGTGAAGCTGAAGGGACAGATAAAGACAATGAACAAGAAGACGCACAAAATCTTGGCAATGATTAGAGGACTGTGTTGAAGAAGTTCTATTTTTTTTATTTTTCCTAATTGTAATTGTTGAATTGTAAATAATTAAACTTCTTAATTTTAAGGTGGAACGATTAATTATTATAGATACTTGTTATATGAATTTTTTTGTGTGGTTTGTTTTTTATTTACAGGAAATATAAATTGTACAGGAAATAGAAATTGTACAGTTCTCGGTAATTAATTTTTAAATAAATTTTTTTTGATTTTTTTTCGTGTTTGCGACGGATTAGCGACGGATGATTCCGTCGCTATTCATATTAATCTAGCGACGGCTTAGCGACGGAACCATCCGTCGCTATTCATATTAATCTAGCGACGGCATAGCGATGGAATTAAATCCGTCGTCAAGCCGTGGTCGCCGTTTAGTACCGGCGGATTGGCGACGGAATATAGCGCTCGTTATTCCATCGCAATTAGCGACGGACCTGGCGACGGAATTATTCCGTCGCCAGTTAGCGTCGAAATATTCGCGACGTAAGCATATTGTCGCCGCGTTGTCGCTAATCCGTCGCTAACATGGTTAGCGACGGATTCGCGACGGAATGTGGTCGTCGCTAATCTACTGCTTTGTTGTAGTGAAACCAACGCCTAGGCCGACTAGGTTACCCGGTGGCCCGCCACACGCGCCAAACTGAAAAAGGATAAGGGCCTCAAATGGCCAAGGGAGCTGGGAGCACCTGGCCGAGCCCTGCTCGGACCAGGGTGCGCCTAGCTAGGTCGGTCCTTATAGGGAGCAGACCAACCGAAAGCACTCCACACGAGAGAAGAAAAAAAAGAACTCATTATAGCTTTAATGGCAATTAGCCAAAAGGCTAAAAATGAAAACCCTAAACCCTAAGCAACGATATAAACAAATTTTTTTTCATGCAATAAGAGGCAAAGAAATATCCAATTCTAAATGAAACCACAACAACCAATGAATGAAAAAAAAAAACAAACGATGATATGCCAGTCCGATTGTTGGAACATCATCTCTCTTATCATGAATCGAAAGTAGAGGAGGAACTCAATCATACGAACCAAACAAAATAATGTAAACAAGTGGGGTACATCACTAAATCCACCGAGAATCCATGCATACACGAATGCAATGGCTTCAAAGCTTCATGGTTCGAGCCATACACCATTTCTAAGAGAAACCGAAATATAAGGGTTGTAGCTTCACCTTGATTTTCCGAAAGAGAAAGGGTTATGATTGCAAAGGTTCCACGCCAAGGGTGACTAAGCCACACCCTACCACATGTCTAGGGGAAGAGGATGAGAGAGTGTGAATGAGAGAGATGAGAGGGAAGAGAGGGAGCTCCAACTCGTCAACTCCAAAGGGATGCTCTCTCTCTTCTTCACTAAAAGTTTTTATACTCTAAAGCATAAAAACCAAGGGCTAGGATTAAGCTGCAGGAGATGGGTGGCTGGGGTCAAACACGCCTCACCAAGCTCTGAAGAAGCAATGAATGGTCACCCCATTCAGCCAATGCATGTCCTCTTTCAAAATAAATTCTAAAGTTCTTTCAAAAATGCCCCTCAAGGGCCTACACATAAGCCATCAAAGTTCTAAGAAAATTACGTGGGGAGCCCTTAAGCTGCCGCCCACTCTAGCCAAATGTTGAGCACCTTTCAAGCTACAAAAGAAAATTTACAAAAGTGCCATGGGTTGCCGCCCACTTGGCCAACCCATGGCCGGCACCTCAAACAGAAATGGAGTATTACCTCCATGCCACCACTCAGATTGGTCAGCCCTTGACCAGCTGGTCCTCATGGCCACAACCATCCCTAAGGGAAACTCGCCCCATGGGTCTGGATCGCCCATGCTCGAATCCAAACCCAAAACATAATTTAACAATAAAATGCTTGCATTATATATATATATATATATATTAACATTACCACAACATGACATATTCCTCACAATCTCGTAAATGTCATAAAATGTTCAAAGCTCCTTTGAAACATTTCCCCTCGTTTGCGAGAAATACTCTCGTTATGATACGTGCGCTATCAGCAAGCTTTTCCAGTAATGCACATGCACTGACGAGGTTTTTTTCTTGTTTAAAGCTCAAATTTGGGGATAAACTAAGCATGCATATTATGAATTTACCCTTAAAGTTTCAGAAGTTAATTCCTCACGGATTTCCCTCAATTGCTATTTACATTAAACTTACGCAATTTTCAACTTCGTGTCTCTATAAAGGTACAAAAATGAAAAGCTCGCAAATCAAACAAGAATTTTTCAATCACCACAACACTTCGCATAATATTTCCTCAAAATTATCATGGACCTTACAGGACCAGACTTGTGGGCCTTGTAGTTTCCCATCTATGGGAATTCGGTTTGCCGTAACTGGTCGGTTGATGGTCGTAACTCCTCAGGACTCCAGATCTGACTTGACACATGGGTCGGGTCAGTTTTCATTCCCAAGGCAGCGAGAAAACTTCAAGCACCTTTCCCGTCGCATGTTTTTGCTACAACAAAAATATGTGGTTGTACTCTTTTGGCAGCATGTTTGCCGCAAACGTTAATCCTCGTTGGCAACCACTAACTATGGTTGCACGTTTTGGTTGGCATCTGTAAGGCGGATAAGCTAGTTAGTAACTTCACTCATCGTTTTCCTTATCGAATATGATAGTATGTGTATGAATGCATGTGAAAGATTATCATTAAGTGGGGCACGCAATATCAATGCCCACGTTCAAATTACTCTAAATCCGTTGCCAAATGACATGCAAAGTTAGTTTTCCCATGCCACGCTAAACAAATTCTCACTCGTCATATGCACTTAGCATATCATGGCACTCATTTGAATGGTTTCGCGAAGAGTGCATGTATCACCTTGTATGCTTAAAGAGAGGTGTAAGCACGATGAGAGTAGTGTATGCTTGTAAATTGTCATAGTTATACTCTTACAATGTTGCACACATGTCAAAGTATGCCACGTATGCATGCAATACGTTATTTGTGTAAATATGTCTCTCATGTGTATCGTTAATGATTGTGGAATTATTTTACTAGAACACCACATGCACATGATCACTTGTGGCTCAAAGAACACTATGTTAGGGTAGCTACATGTTTCCAAATCATCATTGTGGACTCCCAAGAGTCATTTTTGGGCTATGTGCCCTCACTCGTGAGTGAGCTCACGTAGAGTTATGTAGCATTCCCTACGAATTAATAAAATGGTGTTATGGTCGTCTTCATCGGCGACGTGCTCCTCTTAGCCATGTGAGGCTTGAGCACGTGAATGGGCGGGCAAAGACCACATTCATGTCACCCTGCGGGGGACACAAGGCAAGAATGCCTATACACTCCAAAGGGAGCTATGGTCCACTAACTGAGCCTAAGTAAGATAAGTCGTCCTGTTACCCATTCACAAAATGTTCTACCTTAGAGAGAGTGGTTGGTACAAACCTCGAGTGACAGGTCATTACTACGATACGTTAAGGAGCAAAGGTGTCATTTTGGCCTCCAGTCACTCGAAGTTAGGGAGGTCAAGGTTACCTGTTGAGGTACCTCCACTACTGCAGTAGTGTGGATTGTAATCCATACCTCTGTATGGTCTTCTCTCAGCCAATGGTTGCCCGCACAAGGTTACTCGGTTTGTAGGGACACCGATTATCACATTAGAATTGAATTACAGACGCTGGGTGCTCGTTTCACAGAATGTGAGTTTTTCTTCGCGTATCCGAAAGAGTAAACAAGAAGAACATAAACACTAATCAATCAATGCTGACCTTGTTTATTAGATGTTTTTACTTCATTACTTTGGAACTGTACTTGTGTTTTTTCTTGCTATACGTATTGTAGATGTTTTACTTTGGCTATTCTTGTAGTTCTAGCACTTGTAGCATCTTACATAGATGCTCACATGCACTTATGCCTTGAATACATGTTTCTTAATGTTCCATCAAGTTAGCCATAGTTTACTATTTACTCTTTATTTACATAATAATTGCTATCATATTTCATACTTTCTTGAAATGTGTATAGTGAATGGTTTATCTCACCACCTTACAAGAGGTCTGACCCCGTTTTATGGGGATACAGGTGATGACTGATAGATGTGCGATGGTGACAGGCGTACTGCGCAGGCTTGAGACCCACATTTGGACAAATGTGGTCTTGGTTTTGGTTTTGGTGAAAACTCTCAGCTTTTGTGAGATATTTTGTATGAGAAATTGATGTATATGTTTTTTCGGTTTCAAATTTTGTAAAGCAATAGCATACTTTATATTAAGTGATTTGGTTCTTAAGTTTGATTTATTTCTGTAATTCACCTAAAATTTTAACTTAGTTTTTCAATCCTTTTCAGCTTACATAATATTTTCAACAAAAAAAGTTTTTTTAAAAATCTTAAGATTTTCAAGATTAGGGTTTTGGGGGCGTTACATTAACTGCAGCTAGGAGTCTTAGTTTTCAGCGTATTGCTGATAATGACTGCCAGTATCACTTTTCTTGCTAAAAATGTGTATTTAACCTTAACAGTATTACAATCAGAAGAAGTACAATACAGCTAAAAAGAAATGATTAAAATGTCACCTCAATAAATCACCAAAAAACTCAAGCGCCTATTAGAAAAGTTATGAAATACATGCAGATTAAACGTAACTTTGTCAAAGGTTTAGGTGGTTAAATGTAAAATTTCCAAAAGATAAAGGTTGGTGTGGATGTGACATGATCTTGATGGGCTTTTTTCCCAGTAAAGCGCACCAATGTGGCCCCCCAACAAAAGAGAAATAACCCTGCTAAGAAGCAAGGAAGTCGATTCACTTCCTTTACTCACTTTTTCTGCACTATATAAGAAACGTTCCCCGCCCCCCTACCCCACATTGCAGGCTACTACAACCATTGTTTGAGTGCACTAATTCATCTTTTGAGTCGCCACTTAAAGAAAAGAAAAGAAAACATGGAGCAGAAGCAGCTGCTGCAGCCAGCCAGGTACAGGCAGCACTTCTTTGGTGCCTCCGACGATGCAGCAATAACGAGGATGATCCTGGAGACTCACAAGCCAGACAGCCTAAGAGTGTTCGACGTCAAGCCCGTTCTCTCCGTTGTCGAGCACGTCTTCAGCCTTGCTGCTCCCACTGCTGTCATAGTAAGACCTCTCTTAATTTGAGCTTCTTTTAATTTTTGTGACGACAAAGTTCTCCAAAGCGGGTAATCTCCAAGCCCTTACAGAGCCCATTAGTAAAAAGGCACAGCTGATTTGCCGGTTTAACTTTCAATGACTTCTATAGGCTGTAGGTAACCAAAGCAATAAGAGAAGTGCACAAAATCGAGAGCAGATCAGATCATATTGTATATAAACCTATTCCTTGGTTATATTCAATCTTCATCACGCGTCACTTGATGGAGATCTGCGTGGGCCCCATTCTCACGGTTCCCAAGTGAGATGTATGGCCAGGATTGAATACAACGGACCATCGTTCTTATACAATACGACCTGATTTGGTTTCACCAAGATCAGCATGTTTCATTAGTGATTTTCTCGTCACCATATAAAATAGATCGGGTTTGGTTGGACCTTCAATGATACCGATAATTTATTTTCGAATATGGATCTTAAAATAAGATCTGAATGTGCATTCGAACTTGTCTAGCCGGACCAAGAATTTGGATTCCGATCAATATTTTCCGCCAGTTCCCAGTACTAATCCATCTATGCTTTTTACACGCAAAAATCTTCATTGATCTAAATGTTTTTTGCAGGACCCAGTATTATCAACTTGAATCCGGATCCATATTCGGCTCTAATTCATCAGTGCTAGTAGGGGTGGGCATCGGGCTAGCCTAGGCCCATTTAGATCTCGGCCCGCCGGGCTTTAAGTGCAACCCGGCCCGGAGATGGTCCGGCCCATTTACGTACTAACGGGCTTGGCTTTGACCCGGTTCTTAACAAGCTCGGGTTTGAAGAGCAGCCCATGACTCAACCCATTGGCTCAATGGGCCAATGTGATGTAGTCCAGGCCCGGCCCAAACCCAATTAAGTTGTGCAGCTAATTAGGTAAATAATAAAATAATTATTAATTAAATAAATAATAATAGTTACCAAGTTACTATGCAATTAATTGATTTTTAAAATTTTATATTATTAAAATTAATAAATAGCTCAGGCTTGTCGGACTAACCCGTTATCCCGCGGGCTGACCCGGACCCAGCCCACGTATATAACAGGCCTGGTTTCAGCCCGGTAGCTAGCGGGCCCAGGCCTAAAACCTTGACCCAAACCCGGGCAATGGCGGGCTGGGTCGACTTGGTCCATCGGGCTGCCCGACCCATTGCCCACCCCTAAGTGCTAGTTCAGATCTTAAGATTTGGATCTGGATATTCTTATGGGACTTGGTCCATTGATGAAGTAGATTGCAGTTAACCTCTATTAAGTGCTGCTGCTACTATTTTGTTGCTACTTTGTGCTTACACTGAATTGCAATGTAGACCACTCCATTACAAGTTGTTTCAGCAGAAGGCAACGGTCATACGGCAACGACCATCGATACTACTCTGGACGCACTGGCTTACACCATCCACAAGATTGCTTGCGAGGTATGATCAGCCCACTGAGCCAAGTCTAAGGGCATTAGTTTTAACTTCTGTTGTTAAAAATCTAAAATTGTGGTCTGAATAGGCCCTTAGCCGATTCAAGTGTCATTTCAATTTATACTTTTTAATATTTTTAAACATTTTTTAAGAGGTTAAAAAATTGTTTAATATTTTTATTGTTTAATGATGCATGTCATATACTTGGTGGAGCAGCTAGTGCATGTCACTTATCGGGGTCTGCCTGCATAACCCAAGTTTGCCTATCAAAAAAATGATGTCACGGTAAAAAGTTGTCCATTCACAAACGATTCGATTCGATTCTTAGGTTTTTTTAAGAAACCTATTCATCCAGTGAACGGATTTTAACAAAATTAGTTTTAACTCACTAGTTTGATTTTAGAAAGTAAAAGGGAATTAGTTTCTAGGAATTAGGCATAACAAAGGCACAATATCAAGAGGGCGGATCAGGTGCAATCACAATGCAGCCTGTCAACTGTGGGGCCCATGTGGAGCGAGAATCAGGTGCAGCGGCACACTGATTGCACCTGATCTCCTGTCCAATGTCAATGGGTCCATTCATCCCAAAGTGAACCATTTATGTTAAAATCTTGACCGTGTTGAGAGCTCACAAGGGCTCCGTCCACCTGATAAGGGCAACTAATGAATGTCACCAAGTTGAGAGGACGTCCCAAAGTGATATATATATATATATGTGTGTGGTAGCTGCCTACCACTTTTCTAGTATAATGCTAAACTATCAGGTTTTTAAGTTTTTTTTCATGTTTTCTTTAAATGACCGTATAGACATGTTTTACATGCTTGATTTTATAGGAATCAATTCTTGGATTGGTTTTTATAAGGTTTAAAAATCAACGGTGCAATATTTACATAAACATTCAAGACTTAAAAGAGCATTTTTTTTTTATTAAAAAAACATTATCCAAGTATCATTTATTAGAAATCGCCTGTGCCAAACACTTCTAAAGGGTCAGATTTACCAAAAACGACCCGAAAACACCGTTCACTGGTGGTAGGCTAGTGGTAGGTTAAAAAAGTGGTAGCCAGCTCTCTCTCTCTCTCTCTCTCTCTCTCTCTCTATATATATATATATATATATATATATATATATATATATATATATATATATATATATATATATATATATATATATATATATATATATATATATATACTAAAGTGTGAGAACTAAAGTGTGAACTAAGTATTTCTTATACCTGTTTTAGCAAATCCGACCCTCCAAATAGGTTCACCATGGTCCATTTGCTAGGAATCAGGTGCAAGCTGCATCTACTCAATTTATTTAATTTGTTTATGGGGTTAGGCAGATCCCCACCCGTTATTATTCAGACTGAAGTTTTGAACATGCAACGTCCCACCATAGGGAGACGTGCACTGACAGATCCTACCAACCACTTCGAGAGGGTGGTGTATGTTCCCCCGATGATTCACTGAATCCCACGTCTATGTTCGGGGCTTTGAATGAGCACCACGTATACAAGCACATGGGGCTCGTATTTTCGTGTATGTTGACATCACTAAGCATTGGAGTCTGATGTGGTTGCAAAGACTTCAGTACCCTTTCTTGTTATTCTTCTCATAAAGTGATGGTTTGAGAAAATGACAAAAATGCCTTTCATTCAAAAAAGAAAAAACAAACAGTTCAAAAAAAAGGCAAACATGTCCTCCATCCAGAAAGTCGAGGATGATGTTGACTCTTCAAAGTCTTCTTCTTCTTTCTCCGTAAAACACTGTAAAACCCTCTCTCTCTCTCTCTCTCTCTCTCTCTCTCTCTCTCTCTCTCTCTATCTAGAGAAAAAATCAAGGGAGGCAAAGAGTTTTCCCTGGAGAAGGACATGAACATCAACCATCTCACTCTCTCTCCCTTCTCTCTCTACTTTTGTGCACATCCAACAGACGATCTTACATTGCTCCATCAAACACCGACTGACCTGCACATTGACTGTAGCATCGTTCAACTTGATGAGTTGTGGAGCTTGATAAATAGTTTTTGCCCTTACAGGAGGGGGTTTGGGGGATCCTCACAGCGTGGGTAACATCATTCAACTGGATGAGTTGTGGAGCCTGATTTAGAGTTTTTGCCCTTACAGGAGGGGGGTCCAGGGGCTCCCCCCCGGCGCGGATCCCACTGCGCGGTCAGCGGGCGGGGGGTGCCCCTGGCGGGGAGGCTCGGGGGGCAGCGCCCTTCGGACCAAATTTTTTGGGGCCTTCCAACAGCGATTTGTAGTATTATCGGGCTTTCCTACATCGATTTGTAGTATTTTCGGGTCTCCAACGAGCCCCACAACGATTTATAGTGTTATTCGGCTTTTCAACAGCGATTTGTAGTGTCTTCCGCAAATCGCTATAGCGATTTATAGTGTTTTTGGATCTCACTATAGCGATTTGTAGTGTCTTCCGCAAATCGCTATAGCGATTTATAGTGTTTTTGGATCTCACTATAGCGATTTGTAGTGTCTCTCGCAAATCGCTATAGCGATTTATAGTGTTTTTGAATCTCACTATAGCGATTTGTAGTGTCTTCCGCAAATCGCTATAGCGATTTATAGTGTTTTGGATCTCACTATAGCGATTTGTAGTGTCTTTCTCAAATCGCTATAGCGATTTATAGTGTTTTTGAATCTCACTATAGTGATTTGTAGTGTCTTCCGCAAATCACTATAGTGATTTGTAGTGTTATTCAGTAAGCAAATCGCTGTAAATCGCTACCCGAATTAGGACAAACTTGTCAGGGCCATATCTTCCTAACCGGAGGTCATATTCCAAATCCGTAAAAAGTGGTGTCTTCGTTATTGAGTCTAGTTTATTTTTGCAAATTTTAAGCAATTTCTATAATCATTTTATTCCCCATTTTAACTAAAAACCAGACCCTTATTATTTTATTTTATTTGAGTTGCACAACACCATTCTCGTTTGACATCCACATCTTGATTCTAGCATGCTCCTTATTGGATTTTCCATTGATTTCTTCCAACCTTGCTTGGAATAAACATATGTCTTTCTCACCACGACACCTTGTGCATTTTTTGACCACGACACCTGGGACCCGTGTCAGGGGGGAGCTACCCACGCTGGGAGGAGTCCCCAAACCCTTCTCTTGTAAGGGCAAAAACTCTGAATCAGGCTCCACAACGAATCAAGTTGAACGATGCTACCCACGCTGGAAGGAGCTCCCAAACTCTTCTCCTGTAAGGGCAAAAACTCTGAATCAGGCTCCACAACGAATCAAGTTGAACGATGCTACCCACGTTGGGAGGAGCCCCCAAACCCTTCTCCTGTAAGGGCAAAAACTCTAAATCAAGCTCCATAACTCATCAAGTTGAATGATGCTACCCACGCTGGGAGGAGCCCTCAGACCCCCCTTTCTGTAAGGGTAAAAACTCTGAATCAGACTCAACAACTCTTCAAGTTGATTGATGCTACCCACGCTGGGAGGAGCCCCCAGACCCCTCTTCTGTAAGGGTAAAAACTCTGAATCAGGATCTACAACTCATTTAGTTGAATGATGCTACCCACGCTGAGATGAGCCCCCAAACCCTCCTCCTGTAAGGGTAAAAACTCTGAATCAGGTTCCACAACAGTCAATGTGCAGGTCAGTCGGTGCTTGATAGAGCAATGTAGGATCCTCTGCTGGATGTGCACAAAAGCAGAAATAGAAGGGAGAGAAAGTGTGAGAGGGTTGATGTTCATGGCCTCCTCCAAGGGAGATTTCTTTCTCGGATAATCCTGCAGTGCAGAGACTGGGTCTTAAATAATCATCTTCGGGGCACTTAAGTCTTTACAACCACTCATTTTCAAGAATCGTCATTTTTTTTTTGCACCAATGGAGGAGAGGGTACTTAAGTCTTTGCAATCGCATCAAACTCCAACGCTAATTAATGCTGACAAACATGAGGATACGAGACGCACATGCTTACATACGTGGTGCTCTTTGGGACCCCCGAACATGAGATGTAGCTAACTCCCCTGTTCGGGGGGGGGGGAACATATAACCTGCTTCGAACCACTTCGGTGCATCTACTCAATTTAAGTGAATACATATCTTCATCACTTTGGTTTGCTAAGGATTGGACCTTAGAATTTATCTTATGGATATGAAAACATAATTTATTTGAGTTATGAAGTTTTGGTATATTGTGGGCGGTTAATTTTTTAATCTCTCTTTCATGTCATAAGTTTTCATTTCCTATCATCGAGGTGGTATCCCAAGCGGGGTCCTGTGTCAAGTTGAAGGCCCAGGATCGAATCCCTCTACCACATGGGGCGGTTGTTGTTCTGGTAGGGGTCAGCCTAACCTCAGCTTGCCTTTCAAAAAAAAAGTCCCCCTCCTACTTTCCTTAAAAAAAAAATCACGTCTGTAAGGTCTGATTTATAATAAAAAATAAAAAAAATTGTAAAAAGGGTGATTTCTACCCAATAGTTTTGTACCTTTGGAGCAACCAGTGCACGTCACCTTTGAGAAGTTGCATTTTCAAAACCCAATGGTATAGTTGTATAACTGGTAGGGGTCTGCCTAACCCCAGCTTGCCTTTCAGAAAACAAGAAAGAAAACTCAACCTTAGTCTCGCTTTGTTGGTGTGGTGACAGATATCATGCGGGTGCTCAGGCAGCGCAGATGCACATGAAACAACAATGACACTGCTTAGCACCACGCTGAGCCACTTTGGCTGGGATGGAAAGGTGGTGCTGACCCTGGCTGCCTTTGCCATGCGCTACGGGGAGTTTTGGCTCACTGGCCAGCTCCATGCCGTCAACCCCCTAGCCAAGTCTGTCGCACTCCTAAAGCAGCTACCGGACATGCTGGAGCATGTTGAAGCGCTCAAGCCCCGGTTCGAGGCCCTTAACAACTTGGTCAAGTCGCTGCTGGTCCTCACAAGGTGTATGACCGAGTTCAATGACATACACATGGACTACATCTTCTTGGACACCACTGCCGTGGCCACAGCGCGCTCCCACATCCCAACTGCAGTGTATTGGATCATCAAGAGCATTGTGACATCCTCAGCTCAAATCATTGGGTTAAATGGCATGGGCCATGAGTAAGTAATGAGAGCAGATCATGTCATATTGCATATAACCGATTCTTCTGTCATATTCAATCCCAACCGCACACCTCACTTGATGCGCGTGAGCCCGCTCTTTTGGGGACAGGGAATCAGGTGGAATCACATTGCACACTTTAGTGTATTGCTGCACCTGATCTGCCCTCCATCTTCTGTTGGGCGAGATGGAGGGCGGATCCGCGGCACACCAAAGTGTGCAATGTGATTGCACCTCATCTGCCCTCCTTTTGGAGATTGAATATAACCATTGTTGACCTGCTCGCCTAATTAGTACTTGCATGTTTTTTTCATTACCAACATCAATTTTCATCATCGAATCCAATCTGATATACACTAGGTTCAGGTATCTCTCTTCAACTTCAGAGGCTTGGGAGCTTTCTAGCTTGGCTCACAAAGTGAATAACATATACGGCCACCTAAACAAGCAACTGGAAAAATGCCGCCGTATGATAGGTAAGCAAAGAACACCAAGATCGAAGAATATTGGGCGTTATTTTACTAACCAAATATAGGGCTGTACACCACCTGAGCTCAAGCTGAGCTCGTTTAAAAAAAAAAATTCAAGCTCAAATCACCTTAAGCCATTTGATATTGTTAGAAAAAAAAATGAAAAATTGGGGGGGGGGGGGGGGGGGGGGGGAGAGGGATTCAAACCCGCCCACCTCTTCGTAATTTCTCGACTTCCGTAGGACATACATCTTTTTTTGCCTATTGTGCAACAAAAGATCTGTATGACCACATTAAATGAGCCTAATCGAGCTCGATTGGAACTGATCAGGCTCAGGGCATTTGCTCGAGCTCAGCTCATTTATTTACATGTACCAGCATGAGTCAAGATTGATTGAGCCAAGCCATGAACCGAGATCGAGTAGCTCAACTCATTGTGCACCACTAACTAAATAGCAGCTCATTTATTTACATGTACCAGCATGAGAATTCTCTCTGCACTCACCATAGACATTGATTTTAACAGAGGAGAAGAGGCAGGCAGAGTCCTATCAAGCTATTCAACATCTATTTGTAACACCACACCTCGATAACATGAAGATCTTGAGGCTCATTTTCCCTTCAAAAGATGACTGCCCCTTTATTCACGGCTCGCATCAAAAGAAGGTCAGTATTTGTAGAGCCTAATTTTCAAAGTTACATGCATGCACATCTTAAGCATGTTGTAATAAAATTTCAAAATAATGAATGTATTAAAATTATGAAAATTTTGTAAAATCATTTTTATTTTTTTACTTTGAAAAATATATGGCATTTGGTTAATGGGTATGACCACAAAGAGTTGTAATCTTTCTTCTTCAGGGGCATGTGTCATAACCCTTCCCTCTTAAGGGACATAGTTTTAGCTAAGTTTTCCATACAGTCAAATGAGTGTCTGTTCACAATAACAAGCAAATTTTATTTAAGAGCATTTAAATGGGTGTCTTGAATAATAGTTCTGAATTTTTTTAATATTTTTCTTCATATAGGTTATATAGTCAAAATGTATCCTATATAATGTGCAGTATAGAATATATGCTAGCATAACTTATGAGTCAAAGTATTACTAGCATACTTGATCAGTGTGAAAATATTGCATATTTTTTGAAAAAAAACCGTGAAAAAATGCAAGAAATTGTCAAATGTTTTAACTAACAAGATTTTCAAAATATCATGATTTTTTCATGAAAATGTAAATATTATGTTTTTATCACACTAGTTATGTTTTTAGCATCTATTTTTCATAAAAATACGTGATTCTAATTTTATATATCTTTTAATTTTATTTCTTCATCAAATCTATTTTCTAATTCTTTAAATCTATTTATTCCTACTTATATTTTGCAAAAAATGTGAGATTTATAAAAAATTTCCTTTCTCACGAGATTTTGGCTGTTGAGACTTGCCATTTTAAACCCTTTGTCACTATGCACTTGACAACTCCATTTGGTGCAAGATGCCCACAAGGGCTCTGCTCATCTGTTAGGGGCGAGTTGTGAATGTCACCAAGTTGACGGACGTCACAAGTTTGAAACCACGGGTGGCATCCCTTGCCTCAAGGTCGAAGCTGGGTGTACTCCCCAGTGGGCAGGGAGGGACCTCAAGGGTTTTACCAACCGAAGACCAGCCAATATTGTATGATGAGGGTTTTTTTCCTTGGATTATCAAAAAAAAAAAAAATACTCCATTTGGTGGTGCAAGATGTGAAAAGCTATTAGAAGTGACTGGGCTCAATATGATTGACAGAGCATAAAAGCTCCTTGCACATACTGAAGGACTTACCAAGTATACACTTAAATTTTTTTGTTGTATTTCCTATTGTTTGCAGATAAATGTGGAGGTTCTGCGAAGAAAGATGCTGCTACTGTTGATCTCAGATCTACAGATCATGCCAGAGGAGCTTTCATTTCTTGAACAAGTCTATGAAGCCACCCATGGACACGGTTATGACAACTTTTACGAGTTTGTGTGGGTTCCCATGCTGGACCAAGCTGGCCCACTGGTTCATGTTGCGGACCCTGGCAGCACCAGTCTGATTGACCAGCAAGGGAAGGCTCTGATAGAACTGGCAGCCAAAATGCCATGGTATACTGCATACCCACACCCACATCCTAACTCAGCATTTGTTAAATACATATGCAAGGAATGGAAATACAGCAAGAAGCCTATCTTGGTGGTTCTGGATGGACAAGGTAAGGTAACAAACCTAAATGCTTTGTATATGGTGTACGTTTGGGGCACCCTGGCCTACCCCTTCTCAGGTACAAAGGAAGAAGCACTCTGGAAAGCTGAGACATGGAGGCTAGAGCTTGTGGTGGATGGCATTGACCTTAACTTGTCTACATGGGTATACATCTAAGCAATCTTTTACCCCCCTTTTTGTGACAATTAGCAATCTTTCACATTTCAAGAAATTACTTCTTCAATGGGTAGTCTAGAACGCCATGAAACATTTAGGGTGCATTTGATTGCCCTGAAGATCGAGAGCAGATCCAGTACTCAAGGCCGAGTACTTGGTTAAGTACTCAGCCCACACAAAACACAGAAAATCGCTGCATAAAAAATGGCAAGTTGCTGCATGCAATAGGTGCACATTATGCAGATCCCATCATTTGAAATATGATGGGTTCCATCATACATTCAATCCTAGTCATCCAACAGAACCATCTAGCCGTTGATTGGATGGCTAGGGTTAAATGTATGATGGAACCCATCCTATTTCAAATGATGGGATCCGGTGTTCCATTAGGCACAGCTAGTTTGTGTTTTGTGTGGGCCAAGTGCCTTGTTAAGTACTCGGCCAGAGTACTGGATGAGATATCTAGGCTCGGAGATCCTCGAATCTCATGGCTCAAGTTCTGATCTGGCATAAGGCCCAACACTGGATCCGACCCTCAAGCAAACAAGGGATCTCATATCTGATTTTGGTCTTATCCGCTTACGAAATAACTGTAGGCACAAACATCTTGCATTGTTTCTGAATTGAACATCAAATATTTTGTGAACAATTTGATTTCAATTACAGATAAGTGAAGGCAAGTACGTTTGCTTATATGGAGGAGAGGACATTGATTGGATCAGGAAGTTCACATGCAAGATGAAAGAAATTATGAAGGCAGCAAATATCACCATTGAGATGATATATGTGGGAAAGAACCATCCAAAAATGCCAGTGAAGAAGATCATTGAAGTGATCAAGAAAGAGAATCTGAGCCTCTATTGGAACTTTGAGAGCATTTGGTTCTTCTGGAAAAGGCTGGAGAGCATGATGCACTCGAAAATGCAGAGCGAAAAGACGACGGAAGCTGGTAAGATATTAGAGGAGGTGATCACCCTGCTCACATATGGCAACAACGCCCATGGTTGGGCAATGATAAGCAAAGGCTCTCTTCACATGGTGAAGGCTGAAGGGGCAGTGGTCTTGAGCCTCTTGGGCAAGTATGATACATGGAAGGATAGAATTCCCGGGCAAGGATTCATACCGGCAGCTCAACAGGGTCTGGATCCTCTCAAGACCGGCGATCACTGCGTTCGGCTTGTGCTTCCCAGCCACAGTCCAGTGCATCATGTGTCATGCCCTGAGTGCAGGCGGGTCATGGAGATGTACCTTCTCTTCCAATGCTGTGACAGCACGCCGGCTCCAACACCTCCACCTGCTGCTCAAGTTGCGGCTGCTGCCCAGGTTGCAGCTCCAACACCTCCACCTGCTGTTCAAGTTGCAGCTGCTGCCCAGGTTACAGCTCCAACACCTCCACCTGCTGCTCAAGTGGTGGCTGCTGCCCAGGTTACAGCTCCAACACGTCCACCTGCTGCTCAAGTGGCGGCTGCTGCCCAGGTTGCAGCTCCAACACCTCCACCTGCTGCTCCAGTTGCGGCTGCTGCCCAAGTTGCAGCTCCAACACCTCCACCTGCTGCTCAAGGTTGAGCACCAATCACACTGCTGCAGTAGCCATTTTCATTCAGGGGTTCTCCACTAAATAAAGGCCTTGGAAAGCATGCTCTTGTTTGGGGACCATGAATAGATATGTTTGAGTGGTTTTTTAAAATTTTCTTTATGTTGTTTGATGCTGCTGTCTGCTTGTTGAGTGTGTCCACAGTTCCATTTGTGGAACCTGTATTTGCAGCCTTCTTAGTGTCCAGAAGATTGCTGCTTCAAGAGTGATTCAATAACATAGCTTTCCCTTCCCTTTGAGGTTATCAATTTGGTTAACTACACTGTTATGATGCGGTTGTAGAAAATTATGGCATCCTTAAGCCTTTTTTTTTCACCTAAACGACCCACCACAA
Organism: Nuphar pumila; assembly: GCF_984573655.1. NCBI lineage: Eukaryota > Viridiplantae > Streptophyta > Magnoliopsida > Nymphaeales > Nymphaeaceae > Nuphar > Nuphar pumila. Next base: position 80,839,274 of record NC_143251.1, on the reverse strand, counting down.
AGATGTGTAGAAAAATAAAAACTGGAAAACAAGGAACTGAAACTGCAAGACAAAGAGCTGAACTCATTCTCTCTCTCTCTCTGATTAAATTTAATAAAAATCTCATGATGTATTCCATGATTATAAAGTGCAATTTCCAAATGTCTCTACATTAAACAAGAACTGGTTTCGTCATTTTAGAAACACTTGGTAGGCACAAGTAGTCACCCAAACAAATCCTACAAAGTATAAAAATTAATTCTTCTAGGAATTTAGCCGAACACTTGGCAGGCACAACCAAATTTCTTTTTTTTTGTGAGAAAGAGGAAACGAAATTCATTAAAAGATTGTATTGTAACCAAATTTCAATTGTCAAACACAGACGAACAAGAGCCAAACATAGCAACATTAAAAGCAAAAAAATTAGAAAAGATTAACAAGTTACCTACAAGAGCATAAAAGCCCACTTGTGAAAAAAAAACGGTAACAATCTCTCAAGGCTGTCAATGGGTCGGGTCAGGTCAGGTTGACCTGAACCCACTCATATAACTAATAACTGGGTCTGGGTTTGGGTTCAGGTTTTGTCGGGTCATGAAAATAGAATCCCAAACTTGGACCCACTTAATTTTAGAAATTTATTTTTATCAAAAATATGTATAAAATACTCGAGTCAGTTTCTTGGGTTGGGTTTGGGTTGACCTGAATATTATTCTGGTCAGCACTTTCCATGCCCATAGCCGAAAATTCAGGTTTGAGTAGCATCAGGTACCTAACACAAACCAGACTCGTTGACAGCCCTCATGATAGTCATGAGTCTGATAAGCGGTCTCTAATATGGGTTTGGACTATAGTTGCTAGAGACAAGTATTGGTATGAGATATTGGTATGGGTACCCACAACTCTCAAAAGTTTCAGGTACATTTTCATTGAAACGTGTGTCTAAAAAATTTGGTATGAGTTTCTAATAGACATGGATACGAGATTTTGGTACCCTTAAGGATGGTATGAGTTTATGAAAATTACATCTCATTATTTATGTTATAAGAATAATATCATAACATATATTGGGACAAAAGAAATGCTAAGAAAAGCAAACGCACTAAAAATCAAAACATCACTTAATTTTACTATGTATAGCTATAACAATGGGCCAATGTCTCATGCAACGTGTAAAAGCAAAATATTGAAAGCAATATATTTAAAGACAATAACTAAATAAAGAAAAAATATATAACAATCTCAAGCTAATGAGGTAAGGTTGCCTCTTACAAGAATTTATGAAAAGTATAAGCAAGTATGAAAATGATCGCTTGCATGTCTTCTCAAATTTCAATCATGAAATTGATATAAAATATACAAAAATCATATTTAAAGAAATAGAAGCAACCTCAATGGAAGTGAGAGAAGCTTGTTAATGGTTTCAATGAAAGTAGGGTGACGGCGTTTATATTATCCCACATCTTACCTTGTTTGAGAAAGATATAATTATTGCCACCACCCTAGATGCAACCAAGTGTGGCAATGGTTTCTTATATTCTTCAAGATGAGTTTCATATGCATTCCTAATCGAGGTTTTAGTTTTTTGGCCTCTAAGTTGGGTGACACAAGCCCATAAGAATAAGACATGTCATCTTCAGCCAATCAAAGGGTGCCATGTAGTCCATACAACCAATCAGCCGTTGGTCGCAGTGCAACAACCAATTAGATTCTTAGGACCAAGATCTACGACCCAAAACCAATAATCCATTCCTAAGTGATGACCCTAGAAAAAAGGAATTCCTTAACCACATTGTCACTTTGTCTCTCTATCGTCACAATCCTGGATGCCTACCTGGAGGTGTGGCCAGATTCATTCTTCACACCGTCACATCTATGTGAAGGTGCTTTCAGGCAGTGGGGAGCTGACTCTTAGACCACCATATATGCTTCAGGAGGGGTTCTGGCAGAGAAAGACTGCAAGTTGGTGTCTAAAAGACTAACGAAACTTGAAATAAAAAAAGGTAATATCTAGATTTATTCAGTTATTTATGTTTACTCTTGCTTTTATATTCATTTTTCATTATTTGATATATAAGTATTTATACACTCTCTTGATCTAATTTGCATGTTATATTATTTAACTGAAAGTTTGGACTTTGTATGTGGACAAACAAAAGTCAAACATGGCATTGCATCACCTTCTCATGGAGTAATAGACGAGGCTTGAAACTAACGTCTCACATCTTCTAAATTGATTTTGAAAATGAATTTTGTGAAATCAATGTGAGTGCATGTTATGCACTCCAGATTTTTCGATATGGATGGCTTGGAAGAAGAATCAAAATGTAGATTTGAATTTACAATAAACGAATATTGCAATTTGAGCCTGACGGTCTCAAGAAGATCAAACCTGCAGTTTTTGAGTCATGGAACCTATGGGTCACATGTCGAGGGTGTTGAGCCCTGGTTGACATAGTGGGAGAGAGGTCTAAGGTTTCTCGTGATTGCGGTTAGGGCAGAACAATGAGAAACATGGTCAAACGGCTAATTGGGTGAGTGTGGTTTGGGCTCGGTAAGCGGTTCGACTAGGGTTTTCAGTCCAAAACTTAAAGGACCTGGTTTAGGTGTAATGCCTCAAAAAATTTAACTTGTAAAATTTTAAAAAAAAAAATGTAGTTAATCATTTTCAGAGTTAAAATGATAGTTTAGTGGAATAGTAGTTTGAAAAGATCAAGTTAGCGAACCTTGGGCAAGTTACAGGAGAAATCTCCAGCAAATGCATTGGGTCTTCAAATGTCTCGGATTTGGGCCTGCATTTTCACACAATCATTCAAAACCATAAAGATTCAAACTAAGGATTTAGATAAAAATAGTTTTATACAAAAGTCCATATACAAAATATCAAAAATGTGCTCAGGAGAGAACAATAAAAAGAATAAATTCTTGATATCGTCACGTTATCGCGTCATCGCTTGTAGCAACAGTTTACTCATCACCTAGATCCCATGAAAAGGGTCAGACCCATGAAAGCCTGATGGGTACAACGATGTTACACAGTTATATAGAACCAATACAAGTATTAATCATGATTTGAAATATTGTATCACATGCAACCAAACGATCCACGAATTTGTATAAGTGGGATATCATTTTTATTTTGAATAAACAGTATGTGCATCATGTCATTGTTTCGATATTTACCTACCTATGGGTACTCACATGATAAAATCGTAGAAACAACTGAGACCACTCGGAGGTTTATTATTTTATGTAAATTGATAACCTGAATGATTAGCTGAGTCTGATCTAAATGGGATAGTGTAGCAACTGAGAGATAAATTTCAAAAGGCTGAAATAAACAAGAATGCATCCTAAATTCTGCAGAAGTTGTGGGATCTACTACTTAGGGTAATAATTGGTAGTCATGTCTCGTAACTCTGATGATTGGGGACATTGAGTCATTACCACTCATGGAGCTTAGTTGTTAACAACTTGCTCATCAAAGTTTGTACCTCTTATCCTCTCTAGATAGGCATTATGGTTGAATGAGTTATTGAATCCTCTATTACTAAGGGGGTTTTAGCATATTTGATATATGTCTCACTCGGGTGGACATCATCTACCCGTTCTAGGTAGGTTCACAAGTTTGTTATTATTGTAACTCATTCACCGTGCTTTGGTCTTGAAACTGATAGAGCATCTTGCATGTAAAGGCGATCCCTGAATTTGCATGTGATTTTTTATAGGATAGTGCATTGCTGCACTACAAGGTTTGTCATAAACTTTGACTCATTCATCAATGTATGGGCATGTCTCACATGATTTATAGTACATAGTGATGATAAACAACCTATTTTTTCAAAAATGATTAATGCTTTTGTTTTTCTAAAACCAATAGGGGTATTGTAGGAGATAATTGTTTACCAAAACGATATCTCGATCCTCAAGTTGATGTAGATCTAGGTTATTCCCAGATGCATATCAGAGAACTTGATATACATGCGATCAGGGTCCACATAATTGAAGTTCTATATTTTTCTCATTTAAAAATAGTTTTGATTGTGTATTTTTTAAATGTATCGAACATTTTCATTTTTGAACAACATTTTAATGTTCGAACCATGCACGGTTAAGGTTTCATAATGCTCAATAATTGAGAATGTTTGATGCTTGCGAGCGTAAAATCTTGCATATGTGTTTTTTTTTGAAAAAAGCATGAAAGCACGTGTACACACATTAAATTATGCGTATGTAAGTAAATCATGCATAATTTAATAAAGCAAGTGTAAGCAAAACTATGTACGTAAATAAATGGATACATAATTTAAAGAAAGCAAGAGTATGCAAAACCGTGTTCATAAATAAATCATACATATATATATATATATATGTATGTATATATACACATAACAAAGTTGTATCCTCATAAATGCCATCATAAATAAATACGCGCATAATTTAAATAAAGCAAACATGCTCAAAACTGTTTACATAAATAAATGCATGCATAATTTAAAGCAAATAGGAGTATGTGAAACTGCATACTTAAATAAATTATACATACATATGTAGGTATATATACACATATAACTAAGTTGTGTTTGCATAAATGCCATTGTAAATAAATATGTGCGTAATTTAAATAAAGCGAGAGTACTAAAAAATGCATACTTAAATAAATAATACATATATATATATATATATGACGTAAATATAAAATACATGTATTAGAATTGCACAACCATGATCATGGCATGTATTTTTCCTACCTAAAAAAAAACGATCTTTGAAAAGTGACAGCTTGCCCGTGCCTCGTTATTCAGGCCAAAGGTACGAAAATTCGTAGATTGTGCAAGTTCGAAGCACTGAAAAGATTCTTGCAAAAACTGCGGTGAGAGAGATGATTAAAAACATATCGTTGGTAGAGGTGGCAACTACGGTGGCAGCATGGTTGAACCCGAACTGATTTCGAGTTGACTGGACTGAGTCGGGCTCGGTTAGGTAGAACCGAGCCAAGCTTGGTATCGATTAAACCAAGTTGGCTCGATTTAGGCTAAACCAAGCCGAGCTTGGTATCAGTTAAACCGAGTTGGCTCAGTTTAAGAATGAACCAAGTTGTCTTAGTTGAGAAGTGAATCGAACTAGGCTCCACTTGGTTAGGCTGAGTCGGGTTCAATCGAGGTTGAACCATGCTAATTAGGTTGTCATCGAACTGAGTCAGGCTCAATTGGAGTTCGCTAACTAAGCTTGGTTAGGTCTTCACCAAGCCGGGCTCGGTTGAGTTTGAGCCAAGCTCAAAAACCAAGAGTTAAGGAGTGTGGCTTGGCTAGTGATCCATTGAGTCAGGCTCGGTTGAGCTCGATCCAAGCACGAAACCATAAGAGTGGGGGGGCTCAGCTTGATTGGGGCTCAACCGAGCTGGGCTCGGTTGAGCTCGAGCCAAGCACAAAACCATAGGGTGTCGGGGCTATGGCCGCCTCCAGCCAGCCTGACACTAAGGGTGGTTGGTGGGGGCTTGACCATGTCGAGCTTAGTCCCCCAGCAACCCAGGAGGCACCCTGAGCGTAGGGTGGTGCAGGTCACTCTGGCTCATGGTGACAATCCAAGGGACAACAACAACACTTGTTGCTACTGTCAGAAGAATAGAGAGGGTGACGGCGGGACTTGGGTGGCCTTAGACCAGCTGTAGAAGCAGCAGCAGTTGCTATCGATTCTTAATGAAACTGCAAAATAAGAAGGTGGGCAGGGTCTCACCTTGGCGACAGTGACGGTTGGGTGCATCTCCCTGATGGTGAGAGAGAGAGAGAAAGAGAGAGAAAAAGAATTGAGAGAGAGAGAGAGAATTGAGAGAGGAGAGTGAGAGAATATCGAGAGAGTGAGAGGGACGGTGGGGGGTTGGGTTTTTTAAATTGACTGAGAGAGGGATGGGGTTTTATAACCCCCTCTCAATGGTGGTGGGTGTGGCTTTGGGTTTGGGTTAGATATGATTGGATCCAACCCCAAACCCAAAACACTTAAAGAGTGTTGGGAGGGGGGTTTGGGTTGGGTCCATTTGGACCCAACTCAATCTACTGCCTACTTAATATATATATATATATATATCATGATTTTGGGAATAAAATTTTTGGGCATTACATTACCCAACCCGTGAATACTTGAAAACATTGATTATGGCTTCCTTGCAATCATAGTTAAAAGGATATACCATGTGCACTATTTGAGCACAGTTAAAACTATAATTAAAAGTCTCAGGACTCATTATTAGCTATAGTTTCTTATTAAACCCTAGTTAATAACTACATTTAACTATGGCTTTCATAAGCCGTAGTTATGTATCTATTATCTCCTTATTTTATAGTAGTCTCAAGTTTGACTCCTCAAGTGTGCAAATGTCTTTAATTGGTGGGCTCCGTAAAGGCTTGGGTGTCGGTGACCCCACACAAGGTTTACCTCACACAGGGTGGGCCCATTAAATGACTCGACTCTCAACAAGAGTTCTTTATCATCAAAAGAAAAAAAAGGAAATGGGTGCAAGAATACTGAGAGAACATAAAATGAGTGAAATTATCTAGCCCATTATTTCTTTTGTCCACATTTCAAGTATGGTGAAATGATGGTAACACTAGTCTTTGGAATATGGGTTGAGGTAATATACACATATATCCCAAATTTATGTTTTAGCCACTTCAGTTTGCAAATATTTAAGATACATATCTAACCTTTTAAAATTTGTCAGAATGGATTGAGTTATTTTTTTTTTACCTAATTCTTAGACAAGACAAGAAGGGCTCCGCTAGTCTGGTAGGAGCAGCTAGTGCACATCACCTTGTGTTGGGATGTTGCACGTTCAAAACCTAGTTGTATAGTTGTATAATTGTTAGGGGTCTGCCTAACCCCTAACAAATTTAGCCTTTTTGTCTTATTATATGTCTTTTTGTAATCACATGATTCAAAATAAGTTTTCAATTAAACAAACCAAAAAATATAAAAAAATTGAAGAAAAGAGTGATCATTAGTTCCTTACCTTTATTAGTAGCCAATATTTACCCATATGTAAATATATATGTATAGTAGGATTATGTCGGACGAAACAAGCACTACTGATCATGCACACGATCAACGATGTGCATTGTTTTTTTGCATTTTTGATATTTAGCGATGGCCGCTAAATATCCAAAAACCAAAAAAAAAATGAATCGAGTGCACTAGGCATGTCGGACTATGTTCGATGCCCAACATGTCCTATGATGCATGTTATATATATGAATCAACTCCTAATCATAGTTTTTGGACGTAAATATATGTTTTATTGATGTTTGAAAGTTTGGTACATTATAAGCCATTGATTTTTCAACCCTCATAAAATGTGAAATATATGTGAGAAAAAGTATGATCCAAAGGTCAGTTTCTAGTAAACTTAATATATAGATCACATTTGGAGGTAAAATGTATAAAAAAACTGAAAAAAATAAAAATATTATATTTTTCACTAGTGGTTCCTTACCTACAAGTGTAGACAATATTATCCCTATATATGTGTTTGATGGGTTTTCCTTCTCTTCTGCTATTTTTTTCGCATTTTTGACCCCATAAATGTGTTGGGCATCTATTTTCGATGAAAAAATGATATTTGAAGCCTAAAAAATTTTAGACCGCTGATTTTTTGAACCTTATAAAAACCCACTCATGTGTCAGAATTGAACACTTCAAGAGGTGATCCCTATAAAATCAAGTACATAGATCACATATGTACGGTCAAAATTTAAAAATAAAATGAAAAAAACCTGAAAAACCTATCAAGCACATATCGCAAGCACCTAATGTTCAAGCATCTATGCTCTAATATATATATATATATATATATATATATATATATATATATATATATATATATATATATATATATATATATAGATAGATAGATAGATAGATAGATAGATAGATAGAGAGAGAGAGAGAGAGAGAGGAAAAGGGGACTATCCAACCACAGGACTGTGTTCTTTCTCTAACGATCAAGTTTTTTATCGATTGAACTTTATATATTGGATTTTTATCATTCATTTAGTAAGCAACATATTTTGGATTGTGAATTTATGATGTTTAGATGTGTTTTTAAAATCGCTAAAAATCAACGGTTCACAATACTTTGTATTGTAAAGTTTTAAATGTATTGTAAGCAGTCAATTTTTTGTATTTCGAAAAACATGCCTATATCTTATAGAGCCTTCGTGTAAAACATATTTTTACTAAATAAATTATAAAGAACAAATATATGAGGTCTAATTGATGAGATGCTCAAGCATAGGAGAAGGGGAGCCATTAGATTGTCATTGGTTGTAGATTTTGGACCTTTCTTTGGTTGGACGGTCCCTTCCCTCTTTATGTGGTTCATTGTCATTACAACCACCGCACAATCCCCAAAGCAATGATTTACCCCATAAATGGATTCACCACCAAGTAAGCAACGTGAACTGGAGCAAAGTTTACCTCAACACCTTTAAACTAATTATAGCTTCATGACATCCCTACCAAAACCAAACTACAGCTAGATCCAAAACTCATGAGAAAGTGGGTAGCAAAAACTTAGACACTAACTCAACATGAATAAGGGTTTATGCGGATAATAGGATAACACTAACACAACCATGGTTGAAGGCAAAAATAGAAGCATGAATCACAAAGCCGAACACTTCAAAAATCACAAAAGAACTATCAAACGATATACAAATCTTGTCTTAAGAACTAAAAGCATAAACCAAATCATTCTACAAATCTAACATTACCCAACAAATAGCAAAATAATATAAATCATCTTCAATATCCACCACACCCCTCAGTAAGGAAGCATGTCCGTACCACCAAAATGCCCTGGTGATACAAAAATGCCCTTAAGGGATCTCAAACAGTGGTACAAAATAGCCTTGAAAGGAGCCTAAAAGGATTCCCCATGGTAGTGTTGTGTACCACTATAATGAGAGAGGGTGGTGTATGCTCTCCCCCAATGATTCACTGAATCCCACGTCTGTGCTCGGGGGGCGAATGAGCGCCATGTATTTACGCACATGGGGCTTGTATTCCCGTGTATGTTGACATAATTTTGCATCGGACTCTGGTGTTGTTGCAAAGACTTAATCACCCTTACTTGCTTTTCTTGCCCTGAAATGACGGTTCGAGGAAATGACAAAAATATCCTCCATTCAAAAGTTGGGAAACTACGGTTTGAGAAAAGGACAAAAAAGTCCTCCATCTAGAAAGTTTGATGTTAACTATTTAAGGTGTAGACGTTCGCTATTCATTAAACTCTTGTGCCATCTGCTGTAACAGTAGCTCCTATTGTCAACGCAAACTTTGTCTTCGTCTCCAGTCGAGGTTTCTGCCTTGTTTTTTATCCTATTTTACAACACATTGTTGCCTTCTTGTGCCTGCCTTGTGTTACAAAACATTCCTGTGTCTTCTCTTCATTTTCGTTGTCGTTAGGCATTATGGAAGAAATCAATGATGCACAAACATTCCAACCAGTGCCATTAAGGCATCGTGAGTAGCGTTCCATCTCATCATGCTATCGATGAAGAATGCATGTCGTCTTGTGTGCCATTAAGGCATTGTTTTGTTACTGCAGGTAGATCTTGTTCTTACGATGGTTGGAAACTTATCGATATTTATAAGACGTTGGGACCTGTTGACAAGAATGCTTGTTTACAAATGCTAGGAAGGGCCTCTACCCCATCAGGTATCCTACATTCACTCATTATATGCATTGTATCTCAAACTGTTGTATTAGTAACATACTACTGATTTGTGAGATATTGTTTTGTTAGTTAATATCGATTTGTTTGCTATTATGCTCAATTTCTTCCGTATCGATTTGTAATTTATTGTGCGATATATTTATCGACCTTTTAGATATTATGGTTTTGTATTGTCGATTTGTAAGTTATTATGTTGAACTGCCGTATCGATTTTCAATATATTATTCGATATGTATATCGATTTGTAAGATATTATATGTTTTGTAATATGTATTCATAAGATATTTGTACACAGACTTTGAAAATGTGTGCGTGCAGAAACACATTGTTACACACATTCAAATCGCTGCTCTCTCAGCAATTTCTATTGAACTCGCTTCACAGCCTCTTGGATCTACTGACAGCGTTATCGTCAACACACATGTACGACATTTCGTGTCTTTTATTGGCATGGTAAGTGACAACTCGATGCTCAGTATAAGCAAATATCAAACCGCACTTGCTTTTATACTATCATTCATTAAATCGATTCTTTGACTTGCTAACCCTTATCGGTATCCGTTGTTATATGCATTCTGATTAAATCGTAGTAAACGTATGTGCTTGCTAACGCAACATGATATATTGCTTACAAAACATTCTCATGTCTTCTCTTCTTTTGCGTTGTCGTTAGGCATTATGGAAGAAAGCAATGACGCACAAACATTCTGACCAGTGCCATTAAAGCGTCGTGAGTAGCTTTCCATCTCATCATGCTGTCGAAGAAGAACGTATGTCGTCTTGTGTGCCATTAAGGCATTGTTTTGTTACTGCAGGTAGATCTTGTTCTTACGATGGTTGGAAACTTATCGATATTTGTAAGACGCTGGGACCTGTTGACAAGAATGCTTGTTTATAAATGCTAGGAAGGGTCTCTACCCCATCAGGTATCCTACATTCACTCATTATATGCATTGTATCTCAAACCGCTGTATTAGTAACATACTACCGATTTGTGAGGTATTGTTTTGTTAGTTAATATCGATTTGTTTGCTATTTTGCTGGCAACATAAACTGATATATTGCTTATAACATTGTTGAGCTTATCATCAGGTTGTAATGAAGATGATCTAGCTCAATCAATTGAAAGATATGGAGAATTGAACATCTATACTAATGACGCAACTGAAGAATTGAATATCTGCACTAATGATGCACATGATAAGAAGGGTGCAGGCATTAGACCCACTCTTGACTTCAATGCTCCAGTAGAAGAAATGCAATTCAATAATGAGGTAGATTATCATGACAGTACACATAATAAAAGTGTAGGCACTGCGAATGAATATGGAAGTACACTTGACTATGTTCCGGTAGAAGGAATGCAGTTTAATAATGAGGAAGCTGCATATAAATTTTATAATGATTATGCCTTAAAAGTTGGCTTGAATGTGAGAAGGTTTTCTTGGTCAAAAAATGCACAGAGTTGTGTGGTGAGAAAGACATATGTTTGTTCCAAGCAAGGTTAGAAGAAATCAATGAGAAATCCAACAAGGAGCATGCCAGAATCAAGATGTGGATGTCAAGCAAGAATGGTTTTGAGAAGACATCCGAATGAAAATTTTCTAGTTCGTACTTTAATCAGTGATCATAATCATGATTTATCTGCATCATTTATGACTCCTATATTAAGGTTACATCGTAAAGTAATTGTAGCGCATGCTGTAATGGCTGAAATAGCTGATAGCGTCGACATTACACCAAGAAAGACATATAATTTGTTTGCCCACATAGATGGTGGTCGCGATAATGTGCCATTCACACCTTTGGATCTAAGAAACCACTTGAGAAAGAAAAGGACAGATAACATGAAGAATGGAGAAATATGTTCTTTGGTTGATTACTTACAGAAGAAATCAAGCAATGACCCAGGTTTCTTTAGTGCAATGCAACTGAATGAAGATGGATATGTTGTGAATATGTTTTGGGATGATTCAAAGTCAAGAGTAGATTATGAATGCTTCAATGATGTGCTTGTATTTAATACTACAGTAAAGATTAATATTGAACAGTGGCCATTTGCGCAGTTTGTCGGAGTAAACCATCACTCACAGAGTTGTATATTAGGCGGCACGTTTTTGTATGACCAGACCAAGGAAAACTTTGAGTGGTTGTTCAAAGTATTTACACAGGCAATGAACGAGAAACAACCTGAAGTTGTACTTACAGATGGTGATCACGCAATTGCAGCTGCAGTGCTTCATGTGTGGCCAGATGCACATCATCGCCTATGTTTGTGGCATATCTTTCAAAATGCAGCAAAGAACATAGGACACATATTTAATCAAAAGACAAGGTTTGATAAAAAGTTTACTAGGTGTATACTTGAGAGCGTAGACGAGATCACCTTTATGTCTGATTGGGAGGAAATGATTCAGACATACGACCTTAAAGATTGTCTGTGGTTACAAAATTTATATGCAGAAAAAAAGAAGTGGGCATTGGCATATAGAAGACAATACTTTTGTGCAGGTATGATAAGCACACAAAGAGTTGAATTTATGCATGCCACGCTAAAAAAAACCCTGTATTTATGTTTAACAATGTTTCGCATCATGGAATAATATGAATTATTTATAAACGGTCTAAGATAGAATAAGCTTGAACAAGACGTGAAATGCTTCAATACACGACCTCCAACTTTTGGCATAAAAATATTGATGTGACCTGCAGATATGTATACACTAACTGTATTTGAATGGATCAAGAAAGAGGTGTTTCATGTCATGAATATTGCAATATAGAAGGACCCGTGCAAACCGAGAATATGCGCAAATACCGTATTTTATGGGAGGGCGAAAATCATCACAAAAGGCAAGAAGCACATGTCACGTACAATGTGGACAATGGAAGAGTTGAATGTTCATGCAAAATGTATGAATTCAAAGGTATTTTATGTTGTCATGCATTAAAGGCACTTAATCAAGAGAAGATACAAGAAATACCGGAGTCTTATGTAATGTGAAGATGGAGAAGACAAGCAAATATTGAAATGCTTGATATGGACAATGTGAGTAAATCTGGTGTCGACGAGAAGTGTCACATAGCCTTTCGTTACCAATAACTGTGTAGGTCATTTATGCATGTTGCTGATTTGGCATTGAGAAGTGAAGAAGGCTATGTATGCATGAGAAAAGCGTCAAGGGAGTTACTTGAAAACGTGCAGTTAATTAACCTTCAGTCTGTTGCAGTGAATGAATATCAGTCGAAGATAATGGGATCGAAAAGCGTAGGTGAAATTCATGCTTCGCTTGACACTCCTGAGAAGTTGTGTTGTAGCCTAAACATCATCTTCAACAAGTCAGTAGTGAACGTTGTTGATTATGATGGACATATTCATGAAGCGAAGGGTATCAAAAGAAAACATGCCTCTGATCGCAGCCGTCGGAGGACAAAGGGTGCACTAGAATTGGTTGGCAAGAAAAGGTCTAAGAAACAACCAACCTCTAATCAAAAGCAACAAAGTCCTTCTCATGAACAGGTATGTAAGACATTATATTGCTTCCCATTACGTGAAGTTTGTCAATATCTAACTCGTGTAATGTCCAACATGCAGCAATACTCTAAAGACGTAATACCCAACGTGCTAACCTTTATTCCTCCCGACCAGATTTCCGGCAACAATAGCTTCAGTTTTACAAGTCTTTTGGTATGTAATCAATGTTGGGGTGCGGTTTGCATTTCTTGTGAAACTTAAGGCAGTGTTTTATATTTTTTGTTTCATGACAGGCTCTGATGAATTCGCAAGAGAAAGCTGGTACACAAGAATCTCGTTTGGGCTATTAATTAAGTTGTCATGCCTCTTTGCATGACCCGATTTCCACATTGTCGAATTTGTTAAGAGTTTAGGGTTTACAGCAGAGCTCATTTACTGAAAAATTGTTGGGTTTCCCTTCTTATTCGAGCCGCAGCGGTACTCCTAAGACGTCCACTGATCTTGCTGAGGAAGACTTTCATATTCGCTGAATTTTAATTTGTCGATGATGATTTGTGGTCCGTGCTTGGTGGTGCGTGAATCGATTTCGTATTCGCTGTATAGCGATTTACGCAGTCATCCGGCTGCGATTTGTATGAGAAATCTATAACAGTCATTCATATACGCTTAATACATATTTACAATGATTCGTAGTTCAAATACTGTGCATCGATTTAATGAAAATTTTATAACAAAGTAACGATTTCAATACAGAAATCGATGTACGTATAGCATAATACAGTACAAATCGAGACGAAAATTAAACATGAAGTCTCAACCCGATTCTCTATAACATAAACCCTATACCCTAAACTGAATGAACATCGGAGAACACATTTGCGATTTATTTGGTCAACACAGCCATGTAATCGACGTTCGGAAATGATAAAAGTAAAGATCGATAAGAAATGATTGACGTTCACTAATTGTTGTAATTCTCTACCTCCTGTATTGAAAATCGCAAAATAAATTTGTGTTGTATGCTGTCAAAAAAACATGTTAATGTTCCCCGTTAAATGATAATAGTCAGCAGTGATAAGGTACGTTTGTCGTTTAGAAATCGCAATTTTCCTCATCGTCATTGAATGTAAATCGTTGAACACATATGCGATTCATACGGACAGCAAAGGATGTATTGAAAAAATTTTCATTGATCGTACATTATTCATTAATCACGGTGGCTGAGCAATAGATCTTTTAGCTCATAACTAGTCGCACAAGTACTTGATGGTGTGATTATCTTCTACTTCGTGAAGGAGCAACAGTCAAACTGACGATTCCTTTATAAACCTAGAGTTCGTCACTCGAACATGTAACCAGCTACATAGCAAATTGTGGTCGATGAGGCAGACGAAGACAGCTACACGACCAACGATGGCGAATCAGGCGTATATTGTCTACACATCGTCTCCATTTTCATCAAAATCCGTCTCTTTCATGCCGTTTTGCGATTTGTGTTGTGTACTGTATAATGTAATATCAATATCGTTCATTGCAAATTCCTTATTCATTTCAGTAGAACATCCACCGACGAAGTTGGGCGAAAACTCAGTCAATCACTCCTGGAGGACATCAAACGGATGCACGATGAATTCGCACAATGCAACATGATCAATAATTTTGTTCGTATGAAACTAGTAGGAGTTATCTATATATGTAAGTCATGTGTACGTACATTAACAACATCATATTTGCTGCAATTAGACTATATCTGATTTCGTCAGTTATATTAAAAGCAACGCAACAAGCAAAACTATAAGCATCGTCAACCCTTATTTCATGGTATATCAGTTGTATTTTATGTTGTTTTTGGTTATTGATTTAGTCCAGTTGATTCGTATTTTAACATTGTTGTTAACAATGTTTCTGTTTACAAACTATCTTACGTCGTTTGCCATACTCCAATGGATTTAAAGATGGCCTACCTTACTGGGTTAACGGTAATCATTGCAGAGACCTTTTGTCAAGTAAAAAAGTAAGTAAACAAACCTAGAGTTCAAGGTTACAACATAACAGTGCTAACAGCACTTTTACGATCCATTTGCAGATATTGATTCCTACACTGTGGCAATCTGAAAAGCATTGGATCTTATACGTGATGGATTTACATGAAAAACAACTATGGTGTTATAATTCGTTGGATGTTGACAGTGGTTTACGGCTTGACATTTCTCATCTCGTAAGATTCCATCTATAGGAGTATTGTGTCATGTACTGGGGTCATGAATTTACTTTCGGCCGCATTATTCTCAGATCGGATTCGTCAAAGACATTTTGGGAGTCGACGTTAGTGAGTGGATCTATCGCACGGAAGACCATGCTCCTTTACAAAATAATGGCGTTGATTGTGGCGTATTTGTAATGAAGTACATTGAAGCGATATACAATTGTGCAGAACTCTGTTTCGACGTTGTATGCCATTTCTTGGCCTTTGTTATTGGGGATTAAATGCATGTCTATTGGTTCCACATTATAGTCTTTTTTGCAGGTTGATATACCTGGATTCCGCGAAGAACTCTGCCAAAAATTGACGGCCTTTCTAATTGCGGAGGAGAAACTAACGCAGCCGCCACGCCAGAGTAATTTCATGTTCGTCTAATTCAAGTAGATTTTAGAGACGATACATCCAACTTGTGTGTAATCAATCCTATTTCGACCGAATATTACAAGCCGTTGTTGACCGCATAAATCGCAATCCTATTTCGCGGTTTGCATTTAAAGTGTCTCAGCAAAAGAGCGATTTCTGATCAACAAACATATCTTACCGCTTTTGGCCTTTATCATGAGCGCATATCTTACAGCAAACATGAATTATGCATGCTCTAAAAAAACATGTATATGTTCGCCCTAAAATAATAATACTCAACAGCGATAAGGAACGTTTGTTGTTCAGAAATCACAATATTCTTCGTCGTCATTGAATGCAAATCGCAAGGAAAATATGCGATTTATACGGTCAGCATGCGCAAGTAATGAAATCTTTTAATTGATAAAAGTTGTGCGCTCAACTCGCATGATTGACAATCGCAAAATTAGATTGCGATGTATGCAATCAACAAAGGTTTGTAATGTTCGAAATGATAATAGTCAACATCGATAGGAAATGCTTGATGTTTACACATCGCTTTATTGCTCACACTCACAGAATAAAAATCGCAAAAGAGATTCGCGATGAATACGGTCAACAAGAGCCATTAATGTTGCTTTCGTAATTAGAAATAGTACACAGCGATAAGACAAGTTTGATGTTCAGAAATCATGGTCTAACTTCATCTTGACTGCTACTACCATGAAATCTTGTGTAATAATTTGAAAAATTTTGGACTGTGAAACGACATTTCCTTTAATTATGAGTTTGCGGACATCTGAAATAAGTCTAGACGGATACCTTAATTGCGACGAAGCCAGTTATACACTTGATTCAAGAACAAGTCGTTTATGCAGGAATTGTTGGTTTGTCGGTTCCTTATTCACGAAGCAAAGTGGAACACATCTTTAACCCGTGTTATGTGTCATTCATATATAAATGAAACGTCCTATCACCCTCCGCCAGTTTTCAAATAAATATGACAGTATAAAAAACAACGAGCAAATCTCAAATAAAATACACTCCGCATTAATGAAATTAAACAATGTCATTTCATACAACTGTATACAAAACTAATCAATGTGATTGGACATAGTAGTTCAAATCACGGTAGCACGTATCGTGTGGGTTTGATTTTAGAAATATTTTTTGGTCTTATATAAATCTATAACTTCGTCCACCCTCGTCCCAACAAATCGCCTTAGGTGTAGATTATGGATTTACACCTCGACAATGGGTCGGCCCGAGTCACTATCCCAACTAAACCCTTTACAGAAAATGAGACATTGTTCAAACTGGTTCGCCATTCGCGATTTTAATTCAATGAGATTGAGCAATAGAACGATTTCTAAGCATCAAGCATCTCTTCTAGCTATGCACTATTTTCATTCACGATGGGGCATATATATTACGATTTTCATTCTCGTAGGTTCAGCAATACAGCGATTTCTAAGGAACAAACCTTTCTTATCGATAATTACTTCGTCATTTGTTAAGGGCGATCAATACGTGTCTTTGTGGACCACATAAAGCGGAAATCTATTTCCGCGATTTTTATTCACGGAGTGTGAGTTATACAAAGATTTCAGAACAACAACAAAATATCTTTCGTTGTGCACTATTTTTAATTACTGAAGAGCAACATTACTAACATTGGTTCACTGCATACAACACAAAACTATTTTTCGTTACTATTGAATTTTCGTAGATGAAGCAGTACAACGATTTACAAGCGTGTTTAGTAAAGTTAAAATTATATTTCAACCGAGACAGATTTACAAAATTTGTAGTCTTACAAAATTTGCCTACGGAAATTGGTGTAGACAGTCTCCAAAATCTGTTAGAAATCTATTTACATCCTTTTAAACTTTTTGGGATCGTGTCGTCCGTTTCCTTTGTAAGTAGTCTTGTTGGCTGATTATTTATGTCTGTCGACTTTTTAAACTCAATCAAATTTTGGCATAATTCGTTGCGTACTTTCGGTATATCTTCTTGCAACAAAATATGTAATGTGAAACCAATATATAAAAGGATTCCTCAATAACAGTGGATACAAATCTCATACAGCGTCGAAACAAGGTTCTTCTTCATTGTATATTGCTTCCATATGCTTCATTACGAATATGCCACAATCGACTCCATTACTTTGTAAAGGAGCATTGTCAGCATAGAGCAACATCCACTCGGCAATGTCGACACCCAAAAGGTTGTTTAGGAATCCCGCCTGTGATAAATGGAGAATATAGTAAAATCTGGTCCACCGCAAATAGATATAATTCACCTATGAACAGAAGCTTACCAAATGCATAGTGTCACGTTCTACACCATTGTGGCAGTCCAATGAGTTGTAGCACCATAGTTGTTTTTCCCGTAAATTCATCTCGTATAAGACCCAATGTTCAGGATTTTGCCAGAGTGTAGGAAGTAAAATCTGCGAATCGATACAATATTTTATGAATCCATAGACATATCGTGATGGGGATGTTAGGACTAAACCTTAGAGAAGAGATTTGTTCACTTACCTTTTCAAAATTCGAAAAGTCTATGCAGTGATCATCGGTATTCCAACAAGGTAGTGCATCTACGAATTTGCTGGTGTATGGCTTTCGTCGGACGTATGTCTGTTGCACGAAATAGTAAGGTTTAACCACCAAGAAATGTGAGTAAGTCATAAAAGCAAATAAAACAATAGCGGAACAGACATACCATGAAATAAGGGGTGATGATGTGTACGGTATTGCTTGTTGCGTTGCTTTGAATATAATTGATGAAATCACACATTGTCTAGTTGCAAAAATTTACGAACTTCAAAACATACAAATCGATGACCTACAAAATGATAGCGGTTACATACGTACAAAATTACTGATAGTGTTTCCGTCTGCAAATTCATCTTGCATCTGATTGATGTTCTCTTCGAACTCTTTAGGGCGTTGTCGCCCACCCTTGTCTGTGGATGTTGCACTGAGTGCACCATGAGCATAGTATTTAGAATTCGATATTGAAATTATTTTCTATAGTAAACAATACAAATCGAATATACGACATAAAAAGGCAAATGTTGCCTAAACTGGTCACGAGGTTCAAAAAATATACGCCTTAAGCGCTAGTGCTGGTCCTATAGATGTGGTTGTCTTCTTCTTCGTCGACGCTGACTGTCTATCTGTCGTCTTCTTCTTCAGTGTCATGCCTGGTCGTATTGTTCCCATCGTCCTCTTCTTCGGCACCATGCCTGAACGAAGATATCGATGACCCCTTTGCGACACAGCTACGGAATCGATGGCGTCCGTCAAATATAAAGGAAACGTCATTTCACATACCGCCCTTTTTCAAAAATCACCCGTAAATTAATTGATTGCATTTTAAATAAATAAAAAAATATCGTTTCGACTGCATATTATAACAATAGTTGAGTGGGAGATTGACCCGACCCGACCAAACCCGTTGTCCAGGTATGTATAATCTTTGATGACTATTGTATTGATTATCATATATAGATACATCGATATATTCATGACACATACTTTCCTTATCAGTTTTTTAACAACAAACGTTCATTATCGCTTTAGACTATTATCATTTAACACTGGCAAAATTGTTTTGTCTTGTTGTCCACATACATCGCAAATCGATGTTGACTTACACCGTTGCAATTATTACAAGCCATTGGCGGTTGCATGAATTGCAAACCTATTACTCGGCCAAACATTAGTAACATTTGTTGCATACAATTGAAATTAACGTGTACAGCGATTGTTGACAATATACGTCGCATTCAAGGAGGTTGAGCTATAACAGACATTTTTGGCTCCATTAATCGCGTATGAGTTTTGCGATTTTTATTCATTGGCGATGAGGAAAATTGCGATTTCTAAACAACAGACGTTCTGTTTCCTACATGGCCAGCCTATTGATGACCTATATCCCTTTTCACTTAGTGTACTCTAGAACATGCAAGGCGTGTCAGTAGTACGACCATTGGATGAGAATGCCTTATGACCTCGATTATTGCTTTGTGCATGTTATTCATAAATAATGTCATTTGCGATCAACAAAATCTTTTTATCGATGATTTCGTTTACGAAAGCCGAATATTATAAGGCGTTGTTGACCTTATGAATTGCAATCCTATTTCGCGTATTGCATTTAAGGTGTCCCTGCAAATGAGCGATTTCTGAGCAGGAACCATATCGTACCGCTTTTGGCCGCCAACCTATTGCGCGATTTGAATTTACTGATGATCATCAATAGCGATTTCTGAGCATCAAACTTTTCTTATCGCTGTTGACTGTTATCATTTACGACATCAGAACTTGTTCAATTATTGTTCACGGCATACATCGCAAATCCTTTTTGCGATTTTCTATCAAGACAGAGACAAATACAGTGATTGCTGAACAAAAATGATCTATTATATCGATGCTGACCTTAATCATTTTCTAGCGTTGATTACGGGACCTTGTTGACCGCATAAATTGCATGTGTTCTGTGATTTTCATTAAAAAACGATGAGTTATATTGCGATTTATGAACAATATTACTCGTGCCAATCAGACATCTATTGCGATTTTCATTCAAAAATGATGAGTTATATTGCGAGTTATATTGTGATTTTCATTCAATCGAGGTTAGGCAATGCCACGATTTCTGAACAGCAGACATCTATTTTCGATTACACTTTATTTATTTATGAGATCCATAGATGAAACATGTCTGTTAGATGTAATAAAAAAGAATTAAACAATAAAAGAATGTCGCGTTACGACAATTACTTATAGAATTACAACAAATAACTATTGTGACAAAAAAGAATAGCTAGGGTTTATTTCGTGGCACTTAATGAATCAGATGAAATATGATAGAGAACTCGTCTCTTTCTTTTTCTTGGTGGACTGTCTATCCTCGGTGGCCTCTTAGTTGCGTCCATCTGATTAAAAAAATTGGTCATCATCTCTACCACTGAGTTCAATTATCTCCCCATATTACTTACATCCATCCTTAATTTCTTATTCTCCCTCTCCATCAGTTCGAACCTTGCGGCGGAGATAATGTTCTCTTTTGTAACATGTGTTCGCTCTTCATCGCGATTTGTTACTGAGAGAATCGTTGTTGTAGCCGGAGGGGGGCGACGGACGGGTTATAGATGCTGGGATGCAACATGAAAGGGGGCAGTTGGGAGGCATGGGTTCCCAATTTTCTCAATCTTCAGATTTCGCCGCATAGGTTCCCAATACCTTTGAAAATAGAAGAGATCAAATTATCGTCCTTTATAATCATACGCTACGGCACAGACACCACTTGTGTTCCAAATTAATAATTCATCCATGTAGCGTTCGCGCCAATTCACGTTCCTGCCCCCACCACTATTCATCTTCCTTCTCACTTCCAAAGGCTTATTTGGGATAGACTGCCCCAAGCCAGATTGTAGGAGAACTCGACTACCATGCTGCAACTCGACTTCATAATTGCAAAACAGCCACAAATCGCGGTCAGACAATCTAGCAGCCTCGGCAGCAACGTCTTGGTCATCGTCTTTTCCATCTCCATACGGTCTCCACAAAACCTTTACATTGGTAATTCTTTTTAATAACGAGTGACAAATATATTACAATTTACTTAAGAATGATATGGTGACAACGATATGTACTAAGGAAGACAAAATCCTGCAGCGATGATTACTTAAGAATGCTAAACATTTCAACGATTTATAATATTGAATGATAAATGTTGAACCGATTATAAACAATTTTAGAACGTTTACCTCATTTAGTTGCAGCCCATCTAAAATAGACTTAGCATTATGAACTGTGACGTTTATTCTAGCCTAGCGACCGATCTTTGGAAAACCATAAATCGCATGGCCACAATGTGGACGCAATGGGATAATATGTTTTCACGCCCAAGCCTAACAAAAACAATATATTAGTAACACTACAACCTTCAATGAGCTTAGTCTACAAGTACTAAGTATGTAATAAACAAATACCTAAACAAATGGCCAAAATTCCTCGACTGTTTTCGTACCCTTACTCGCACGGTAGAGCTGACTGTACAAGTGTGCGAGCATAGCGGCACCCCATGCATAGTTGTCGACTTCGTCTAAGTCTTCCAGGTACTGCAGCCACATGTAACTTATTCTCGAACCAGAACAATCAAAAAATAAAGTAAGACCAAAAAAATAAAGAAGGAAGCCGCACAACTCTTGGTCAGCGATTTCAGATGCACAAGTAGCGGAGCGGTTTTCCCATTTATTACGAAAAGATGAGACCTTCATTGATGTGGAATTGATTTCACCTGAAATACATTGACTCCATTTGTCCATCGACATTCCTAAAAGGGCCGTGCATTTTTCTCTTGCGTTATAGTTTGAATCTCATAATAGGACAGCACTACCAACGCAATTAAGGTCAGTTATCTGCGCCACATCTTTTAGGGTCATGGTGATCTCAAAAGAATCAAACTGGAATGTGTTCGTCTTATCATTCCACTTATTTACCAGGTGGGTCATCGTCTTCCAGCAAGTTTCAAAATATTGCTGGTCCAAACTGCCACCGAAGTGCATATTTCGTAATCGGTCCTTCTGATATGCACTCAGCTGACCAAACCACGACAGAACTACAGGCCACTGACACCGACCTCCAAGCTTTTCACCTGGTGCTCTACTTTCCTCTGACCTCTCTGTAACACACAATAACATATTATTTCTACCAATTGTAAATTAGTAACATTTGTACTTATAAATAATATTCTACTAATCGCTATAAATAATATTGGTTGCACACACACTATCACAGTAATCGCTATACATATTAATACATAACACAGTAATCGCTATACAAAAATCGTTAAACATAGTATTAAATCTTCACAGACAGGACGAATTTATTTACCTTGGTCGTACTTTTCTCCTGTTCAACCAATCCCTCCAACCTAGGCCTTTCTGGTTGGTCTACTGCCTCCCACTGCTTTTCTACTTCTACCGTCCCTAGCTCCATCACCGGTATCGTCTGATTTTCAATTTGTTCCTTCCTTTCTCTTTCCTTCTCTTCCTCCTCCACCTTCTCCTTCATTTCTCTTTCCTTCTTTTTCTCGTCCTCCTTCTCCTTCCGCCGTCTTTCTTTCTCTTCCTCATGTTGTTTCCTTCTTTCCTCTACTTCCTCCTCCTGCTTCTTCCTTTCTTTTTCCTTTTTTTCCTCATCCTCCTTCTCCTTCCTTTGCCTTTCGTTTCCTTCCTCAAACTCCTTCTCCTTCCTTTGTCTTTCCTTCTCTTCCTTAAACTTTTTCTCCCTCTTTCGCCTTTCATTTTCTTCCTCATCCTGAAGCTTATTTTGTTGCTTCTCTTCCTCCTCCTTATTCAATTGCCTTCGCCTCTCCTCCGCCTCCTTCAGTAGCTTTACCCTGTTTTGCATTTCTATATGCTCCAACAACAGCTTTCGCGTTTCCGTCTTAGCATCCTCCTTTAGATTGTTCAATTTCCTTTCCCTCTCCTCCTCATTCTTTTTTTGCCTTTCCCTCTCCTCTGCCTTCTTCCTTTGCCTTTTCTTTTTATTATCCTCCTTATTTATTTGCTTTGCCTTCTCTTGGTCATCCTTCTTCTGCATCTTCAGTTCTTCAGCATTCTGCCTTTGGTTCGCAGCCTCGATATCTGATGGATAATCCTCCGCATAATACAATTCCAATGCTTTTTCCCTGTCTTTATCATTCTCAATCTTAAGTATATTTTGGTACCTTTCAAAAAACTGAGATAGATGGGACTGGCGGATCACTTTTCTAATACACAACCCATAGAACGATGGGGTATTTCTTCTCTGATGAGCCGCAGACATTGCTAACCTGCACAACACATTAAACGATCATCATGATTACAAATCGTCGCAATATTTGGCTTCATAAGTACACATCGTTGTAAGATTTAGCAAACTTATGTACAAATTGAGGTATCTTAATAAACACACATCGCTATTGCTTTGAATGTATAAATTGTCGTCGATTCAAACTTACAAATCATTGTATAAATTGCAA
This sequence comes from Nuphar pumila, assembly GCF_984573655.1. Classification (NCBI taxonomy): domain Eukaryota; kingdom Viridiplantae; phylum Streptophyta; class Magnoliopsida; order Nymphaeales; family Nymphaeaceae; genus Nuphar; species Nuphar pumila. The sequence continues at coordinate 80,815,444 of NC_143251.1, read as the reverse complement.
CCTTCAGATTGCATAACGAAACCTTACACGAAACTCACCGAAACGATAGGATTTTTGGTAGTCCAATTGTAGAGTAAGAAACAGTCAGAACGTCTACGGAACAGATGGTGGCAACGATGTTGCGACTGCGCGTAAGACGAAAACGGATGCTCTGGCGGTAGCAGAGCAAAGGAAAGGATGCTCCGGAGACAACAGAAGAAGGCAACGGATGATCCGACAACAACAGATGAAGGCAAAGTATGCTCCAGTAGACTTTTCTGCTTAGGGTGAAAATGGATTGTTTTGAACTATTTAAATCCTACAACATAAAGCTTGCTACATACGCAAACTTTGCTAAAAATTTCGGCACGATCACGATGGAGGGCAGTTTTGTCCTTTTCACGAACCGCCATTTTCGTTTTCTAGATGGAGGGCATTTATGTCTGTTCCAGGAAGAGGAAGAGAATGCTGGTAAATGGTACTTAAGTCTTTGCGACGACACCAAATTACGATGCTATGTGATGCGGACACACATGGGGATACTAGTCGGTCTGCATCTTATATGTGGCGCTCATTGGGGCCCCCCGAACATGAGATGTAGCTACCAGCCCTGTTCGGGGGGTAACATATAACCTGCTTCGCTATAATGAGGATGAATATTGGAAAAATCACCATGCGTTGTTATCTCAATCCAAGGGGGCAAAGGCAATAGGCCATATTTTATTAAAATGCCCAACAATTTTAAAGAAATTGCACCTCACCATGTGCGTGACGGAGGCAATTTACCAAAATCACAAAGAACTTCAAAAATGACATCTTAAACACTATAAAAGGCAGTCTCATTTTTAGAAAAGTTGTAAAGGGATTCTTAAATTGTGCCAAGATACCCCTCATCCGTCTTTAAGTAGTAGTAAGAAAATTATAAAACCATAAGGTTTCTCATTAATAATGAACTATTTAAAGCATGTTAAAAGTGATGGCAAGTGTAAACCTTTTATGTTTTTTTTTACAATTTATAACATTTATTATCGTACTTGATATTTTTTGTAATACTTTACTATTTTCACTAAATATACGACATTATTTTTAAATTTCAAATATTTTCTTGGTAAATCGCATGTGGCAAATTATGCATTTGATAGTTCTTTCTATTTTTCACTTTTTTAATTATGATATGTTTTTCACTATTTAATCATGTTTTATACATCATATGTTTCTTACTTTGTTATCTTCATAGCATAAATAATGGTAATATTTGATTTCAATGAGTGATATTAAATTGAATATTTCATCCTTCTTTATTAATTTTCTTGTTTAAAAAACTGAATGAGATGTTTGGAGAATGTAGAACTAATCATGATTTTATCACATATTTAAATTTGTAAACATAAAGGTAGTAACTAACAACACTTGATTGTAGGTGTAGACAGCATGAGCATGAACAACACACACAAAAACAATCTTTTAGTGATAATTAGATTGAATATTTCATCCCTCTTGTAGGTCTCACAATAAGAAATAAGCGCCAGTAAAAGCACTTTTTCACTGGTGCTATTTTGCTTAGTGCCAGTGAAAAACTGAATTTTATTGTGAATTATGTATTTCGTCAGTATAATTATTTTTTTCTGACAAAGAGATCTCTTTTTTATTCACACCTAGATCTTCTTAATCAGATGACATCAATGTGTATGCAACTAGTGTATATATTATATTATATATATATATATATATATATATATATATATATTAAACTAGTTGAATTCAACCTTATTAAAATAATTGAACTTACAAATGTATTATAAATAATAACTTAGTAGAAAACATGTTTGAGATACTTTTCATGTTTAGAAGTGCTTTAGAGCTAACTCGTATCACACTACAACTTCATGATCCAAACATCAATTTTTTTGTTGATATTGACATTATGTGAGGCAGTGGCGTAGCTAGGATTCATGTGAGGGGGGGGGGGCAAACAGGGGTGTAGCAAAAAAAATTTTTGTGTGATAGTGGGGGGTTTGGGGGCAGTGCCCCCGAAAAAAAAATTGAGCTAAAAAAAATGGCTATAATTATTAATAAAAATCTATTTCATATGGACGAATAAAACTATTTGCTGCAGTCAGGGCTGGGCTAGGACTGGGCTTTTAAAAAAAAATAATTGTTTCGGGAGGCAGAACTGGGCTACAGCCCAGTCCTGCCCCCCCCCCTAGCTACGCCTTTGATGTGAGGCATAATTTTTATAAATAAACAATGGTTAACGCACTTATAGCCATATAGGTTTAGCTTAACTAAAAAAATACATGTAACTATGCTTCTTTTAAAGTGTTTAGAACATTTAGGAGACAACTGATTAGGAGATACATATTCTTATAAATTGATTAGGTGATCCTTACAATATTTAATCAGACCCCCTTAGCAAGTTTAGCTAAATATCTATCAAAATGAGTAATTTGACTCATTTTTTAAAAAACTCTATAATTTTTTATATTCTCCTTGTATCCAAAATTTCAAATATCTGAATTTAAAAAGACCTTTGTACCCTTCGCACATGCAAACTTTCTCTCAAATATGTGATTTGTTTTGCAGAATAGTTTTTGTTTTCAAATTTGTATCTCTTTGATCCGACATGAAAAACTTATGCTTTTATTGCCATTGGAAAGCTAAGATGCAACCCTATAACTTTCATGCTTTGAGTTAGAACTTAAAATCCTTTTAGGATTCTCATTTCTGAGTTCTAAAATCAGAATAGAAATATGCTCTACAAACTAAAACAATCGAATAATGGGTAGTTTTAGTTGACATTTCAACACAGAAAATGAAGGATTCTTAACAAATACAGAAAAAAACAAAAAAAAAATAGATAAAAATATATTTCCAACGATACTTGATTTGCTAGAAAATGATAAAGGAGCACTGAGATGCATCCTTGACAACGCTCATAAAATTTGAGGGAGTCAGCATAAAATATATGCGAACATGAGAGTTCGCATAAAAATATATGGAAACTTTCTCAAGTCTGCATAAAATATGTACAGACTTGAGAAAGTCTGCATTTTTTATGCAGACTTCCTCAAGTCCACATATATTTTTATGCGGACTTCCTTAAGTCTGCATATATTTTATATAGATTGAATGCAAACTTGACGAAGTCTGCACATATTTTATGTAGACTTTCTCAAGTTTTAGGAATGTTGTTGGGGTTGTATCTTAGCACTCCTTTGTCATTTTCTAGGAAATTAGGTATCGTTGAAAGGGTATTTTTGTATAGTTTTTTGTTATTTTTTATGTTTTTTTCTAAAATCCCTCATTTTCTAAGTCAAAACATCTTCTAAAACTACCCATTATTCAGTTGTTCTAGTCTATAGAGTATATTTTTATTTCGGTTTTGTAACTCAAAAACAAAAAACTTTAAGGAGTTTTCAGTTCTGACTCAAAACATGAAAGTTATAGGGTTGTATCTCAACTTTGCCACTACTATAAAAATGCAAGTTTTCGATGTCAGATCAAAGAATACAGTTATGAAAACATACACTATTTTGTAAAAAATAATCGCATATATAAGAGGAAGTCTGCATATGCGAATAATAAAATGGTCATTTTAAATCTAGATATTTATGGTTTTGGACATGCAAAGAATACCAAAAATTATAGGGTTGTTAAGAAAATACATCAAATCAGTCATACAGTAAGATCAATTTCTATAAAATTTATGTCAATTCCATGATCTTTGAGGACTCCCGCAATGTGTTTGTGGGTTCTTCACCTACACAGACCCTATAATTCCATGACATGATCTTCCTGGATAGGGGTTTGTAGTGGATCTGCCAATTTCTGGATTGTTAGACCGATTACCTCTGTTTTGCTCTAGGGAGCTTTCCTGACTTATTACTCCCTTCTTTAATTTCTATCGGTGTTTGTTGTGTTTCCACGCTGGAATTTACATAGTACAGAGTATCATTGTCATCCATGATCCTTCTATCTTCACATATACATGGGTCAGGGGGATTATTCTCCTGAAATAAGGTTGAAATCCCCTTACAGACCCCCGATGCTCCTTCCCCATTGCTTCTTTTCATCTTTTCCTTCTTTGCAGACCGAGTTGATCCAGACAAGGTCTTGAATCCGAAGTTCATTTTATGTCTACCTTTTTTTGGTTTGAAATACCCTCATAGTCACTGGTGTTTATGTAAAATTGCTTTGCTCTTTAAAGGGGGGAGGCCTTATCGTTAAAGGAGAACGAGAAAGGGGGGAGGCATACCTTTCTTTGTTGGTTGGGCTTCCCAATGAGGTGGCATTTGCACCCTTTTTTTGACCTTGAGTTGTCACCATCAGCACCCAACTTGTTGCCTTGTGTCAACTTGCATGCAACAAGTCTTGGTACATCTTCTTCCTTCCTTTCTCTCCCTCCAATGTTAGTTGTCCTTTCCTTGAGAGATGCATCATGTTGCATAGTTGATGGAGACTATAGAAAAGTGCCCTGCATCACCATGTCCTATTGGGTGTCGCCGAACTGGACTATCGCCAGAGGTTTATTGTTGATCAGATTTTTATTGTAACGGGTTGGGAAGGCATATTATCTTGGACGATTTGGGCCATCGATGGGTTCTTTAGTCCCTCTGTCTGATGGTTAGTTGGAGGACATGTGCGAGATTTACATCTATGAGGGTTGGCTAAGTGGTGGCTGCATCAAACCCCCTCTTGCGCTGGCACCATTGTTGTTCCCTTTTCTTCCCCTTAAGTTTAGAAAAGCTCAAATTGATTTTTGGCCTTCAGCTTGGACTTGTTTTGGGTTTGATGCTGGTTTCAATCAGACATCTTGACCTGGGTCCAACCCTAGGATGTAAGAAGTTCCTTTGAAGCTAGCATTCCCGCCTTCCCACCATAGTGGTTTGTGTGCGATATGGATCTACATGCCGCGCAGTACCTTATATTGCTTTCATAAATGATTTCTTCATAAAAAAATTATACCCCCTTCGACTTTTGATGAAGAATGAAAATCTAGAGGAACTTCTATTTTGACCCTCGCAAAATATCTATGCTCTTTCAATCTTGTGAATGAATCCATGCCCACAAAGGTGTAGCCTAATTATTGTGCGATGTTGTCAAAGACATCATCCGACCATAGCTTGGGTAGTCTTATCCAAATAGGGGTAGCGGTGTTTACCTCCAACCAGGTAGGTGCATCGAACTTCCTTCAGTTACTGACCAGGGTTTTTCTGGCCACCTGCCAAGTCCCCCTACGTGTAACCATCCTAAAGTGGTCTTCGCAATTAACTGAAATCAAGAATAGGCCATCCTTAAAGGATGAAAACAAAAGTCTTGGCAAGGGATGTAATTCCCTAAAATTTATCTAAATTTTCAAGCAATTTTTTTAAAGAAAACACAGCAAAAATAGTCAAAGTAAAGTTGAAAAAACTTTAGGCAATTACAGATCATTTTACATTGGACAAAGGTACTGAAACAAATATCAATCAATTGAAGTTTTAAAGAGTTATTACTATACCAAGTTAACTAAAACTAAATAAAAATGTTTGAACAATTAAAAAATGATCCTACATCGACAAGGAAAATATGATTGTCACGACTCTAGCTGAAGCATCTCGCAACAACTCTCGCTTAATCATCATGATTTGTAAAATGTTAATATGGGGGGTCAGACTTCACAAGTCTAAGTAAAGAAATTCTTTTCAAGGGACGCAAGTAAAGTTCTAGCATACAAGAACAAGTTGAAATTTTAGCAATCCAAGTAACTTATTTAATTTCAGCCAAGTAATACCTAGCACAGGTATAACAAAAATTATATTCAAGCATATATGTACATCTCAGTGCATAAATTAAAGTTGTAGATATAAAATTATATTTCACTTATTTAACCCTCTGCAGGTACGTGCAATTCGAATACATAGAGACAGATGAAATCAACTGGGGGTCTATAATCCTTGGATAATTTAATACCCTGATTGACTACCTGAATCAAATTCTCAAAGGAGTGGTGTAATAACCAGGAGATCCAAATGGATCTTAATACGTGCGAAAGCATTTTACGGGAGTGAGTCCGAAAAGGACTCTGGAAAACAAAGTTTTTGGAACCCGTGTGCTCTGTTTCGATAGAGGCAATCTAAAGAAAAGTCGTGCGTGACTCAAGCACCTTTCCAACAAATTCAAAATCACCAGATTCAGATCAGAAGTGTCTGCTCCACGAACTCAGAATTGAGACTGGTAGACAAGTTTGCGACAGACTCTCGGGCTCAGCAAACAGTCTGTTCGAAGGAGTTTTGACCCCTTGGACGGCAGATTTTGCAAAAACTTTCAACGAAGAAAATGTAGGTCAGATCCAGATCTTTTCAACGAGCTATGATACGTAATTTTTGTCTTACTCTATGGGCATCTATAAATTTTTGAACTTTTTGATGAACTAGTTGGTAACTGTCACAACCTATGACAAGGGTCTACGTGGACACTCGAATCACCCTGGATTCGAGCACTCAGATGATGATTTCGAAGAAAACTCTAAACTGCACTAAGGTGTAGCTGGATGTTAGCAAACTATACCACTTTTCAGTTTTAGAAAACATGCAGCAAAACTCTAAATATTTGAAATCTACAATGACCTATGCAGGAAACTACAACAAGAAATTGAAGGTTCAACTCAAAACTAGAGGCATAAAGAATGACTTTTTTAAGTGACTTACCAGATGATTCAACCAAAATAGAAAACATGGAAATTGTGGAACTCAACCTTAGCTTTCTACAGAATCAAACAGAATGTAATTTCATGGAGGAAATCGAGAAAAATCCCCAAAATACAAAACATTATCTTGAGTGTACTAGACTGGACAGGAGCTAACAGGCTCTGTTCATCCGACAGTTTGACAGAGATTTTTTGGGACACTTCTGGGCAAATTAGACCACGACCTCAAGAGTAAAGTTGAAGGTTTGTGTCTTGGATTTCCAAAAAGCCCAAGAACACCAGAATCGGACCAGTATCTAAGCAGATATAGTCGATTCTTTGGAGTTGTCTTTGACAACTCCAGAACCAAGAACTGTTTCTTTACAGAAAACCGTGACACACAATTTGCAGGAGGGTAAACAACTTTCAATAATGCTTAAGAACATAAAAACATCAATATTTCATTCAAACACTATGAACCAAATACTTGCATGCTGCAAAAATCATAAAATAATAAGTTCAAAGCACAAAATGAGATAGAACGGAAAATGTAAACAACTCACCACCTCCTTGATGCCATCAGCATGCAACTTGTCATGGAATTTAGTAGCTTAACTCACCAAATCAAGCCAAATGGTAAAAAGCAAACTTGTAGAACAGGATCTTATCTTTTCAACATGCTAAAGATCATGCAATTTAAACCAGTATCTAGAGAGATACGATCAAAATACCGGAACTATCTTCAACCTTCAAACCTTTCTTCTCCACTCTATTCTCGGATTCTTCTTTTTTTTCTCTCAAAACAAAAGCTACCCTCATGGTCGACCCCTGTGAGGGACTTAAGCCCTCAAAAAGGGGTAATGATGTTGTCGTCTACTTGCTCCAATTATTCACAAAGGGGAGTGGGCTTCTCCAAGTCGCCGCCCACTTGCCCAATGCATAGGCACCTTTTGAAAAAGGCTATCATTGCCTCCCAACAGCCATAAGCTCCTTTTCCAAGTCAAACTTGGAGTTTGACTGGAGCCTTTGGCTATCCACTTAAAGTGGCACCAACTAGGATGGATCCCAAGCGGTTTGGATCTTGGGTAAGATCCAAACGTCTGATAATCTGGATCCAACAAAAAATGCATTAAAATTAAAATGCAGAAAAAATAAAAAGACTACCCCGAATCCCCATACACCCTCTAGCACCACAAAAAGATCCTACAGAGTACTAGAACTATCTGGATTCATAGAATCTGACACCTAAAAAATAAAAATAAAAATAAAAATAAATTTAATGTGATTCCATAACATGCCAAAATGGAATCGAAAAATAAAATTACAATATCTGAGAAAGATACAAAATATCTTAGATATTGTAGCATGATATTAAAAATGAATTTGGGTACGCAGAGATCCAATTAGACCCAGATGGTCCTACTCGATTGGATCTGCCATGGATCGCATCTTGGATCGGATCTTGAGAATTGGATTTGGATCTAATTCTCCTTCAAAACTCGGATCTTTAGGATGCTCTGCATCATTCTCTCCTGGGTCGAAAGGCTTCGTCCTTAGAGCCTTGTTCTTCTCATGCGAAGCTCCATAATCCCTACAAACATTCAAAATAAAATCAACGTAGAATCTGCTCATGGTAATAAGAATAGACTTAAGCAGGGCAGAAAATGCTATATTGAAATGACAATAATAATTTATGTAATACAATTCAATATTCTTTGCAACACAAAACATAGAAAAATGCGATCGAAACACAAAAGTATCTAAGATATTGTATTTGATAAGTTTACCTTGCATTAAAGCTGTAATGATTTCAACAAAATTTAGATCATCTACACATAATATGTTTTGATAGATCATGGCACATAAAATACCAAATTTCACACTAAGATTATGATAATCATATAGCAATTTGTTTTGAAGATGAGTCACACAATATAAGAAGAATTTGAATTTATTATATGTGTTCATTGATAACACATAAGCAAAATATTTTATATTATCAATAAAACCCTGATATTCTAAAAAGACAATTGGGGCTATCATTCTTGCCCTTTCTAACATGCTTGATTCACTTTCAAGACTAACATGAGTCTCAGAATTTTTTAACAATTTAACAAAAAAACAAATTATTTTGAGCTTCTAAAATTTTAATTCCTAAAAGCTTCTTGTCACACATCTCGATTGAATTTTCAATATTAGGATCGAGCTTTTCAATTCTTACATCTTCCTCGAAGATGGGTTCACAAATGAGACTTGAAAGGTCGTGGTTGACAACAATGTCAGCTGCATCTTGAGGAAAGTTTATTTTTTTCTATTTGCTCATAAAATTTCTCAAAGACTGGATAGTCAAGATTGACACCAGACTAATCTTCTATAGCTTCGATTTCTCAAAATGAAGAAATATGGGACAACTCCTTATACATCTTCTCAAAAATAGGTTCTTCAAGAGTTTCGCACATAGAAATATCCTCAATTTCAAGTGAGAGTTCCTTATCAATTTTATCAATTTTATCGGACAGCGCATCGAAAACTATATCGAGAATAGGTTCCTCATCAAATATTGGGTCACTAATAATTTTATATAAAAGCTCCTCAGGAGGATCTTTCATAAAAATATCAAATATAGGATTATCCTTTTTGCACTGGATTTCTTCCTTGAGATTTGAAACACATTCTAAATCGTCGCTCTCCCCTATGACCTTTTTTATTTTCTGAAGTTCTAAGTCATATGAAATGGGATTGTTTTCGACCTCACAACTCACATAGAAGGCATCCTCACACCTAACTCTAAAATTTATAGCGATGAATGAGGTGGGGTTGGGTCGGGGACTAAAAGAAGAACATAATATACGAGTATTTTGTCACAGTCTTTTATACGAAGAATTTGTATGATTCAACATACAGTGCTTCAGCCTCATCTCTCCATGGAAGCTATGGGGTAGGAATTTAGCTCTAGGCTTTCGTTCCATGTGATCTCATCGGACAATAGGATCCTTACCCTGACAAATATGAGATTGTTTAAGTCGTCTTCACCAAATGGTAGCTCGACCCTTCAATATAAGGCAAACTAATCCTACCTTCTTGTATTCAAGAACCTCCCATAACACTAGATTATCTTTGACCCTCTTTAACCATTGTAAAAAATCCTCAGAGTCACTTGTTCCCACAAATTCAAGCATTTTCCAATTTGTTCTTTTTGGGGTGACACTACTCACATATGGGCGTTGAGACATGTCATATTCATCATCAGAATCAAACGAACTGATATTTTGAGACCAGTGAGATTTCTGAAATCGATTCATATTATTGTGATTGCGCCCTCCTCGCCAAGCCATGAAGAACAAAACCCTAAAAAAAAATTAACCGACAATGAATGACAACTAAGATTCCCTAAGCTATGTCAGATTAAAAATCCTGACAAACCACGTTCTCTGACTTCTAGACCCATGATCGTGTCAGATTAAGAAACTCAAGAACTTGGCTTTGATACAAAATGATGTGGACTCAATAAGCATTGATCCAAGATCCAAATGGATCTCGATACGTGCAGAAGTGTTTCACGGGAGTGAGTTCAAACAGGACTCTAAGAAAATAGAGTTTTTGGAACCTGTGCACTCTGTTTTGACAAAGAAAATACAAAGGAAAGTTGTGTGTGACTCACGCACCTTTCCAACGAATCCAAAATCACTAGATTCAGATCAAAAGTGTCCACTCCACGGACTCAAAACTCAGACTGGTAGACAAGTCCATGACAGACTCTTGGGCTCAGGGAACAGTCTGTTCGAAGGAGTTTTGACCCCTCAAACGGTAGAGTTTGCAAAAACTCTCAACAGAGGAAATGTAGGTCAGATTCAGATCTTTCTAATGAACTATGATACATAATTTTTGTCCTACTCTACGAGCATCTACAAATTTTTAAACTTTCTAACACACTAGTTGGTAATTGTCACAACCTACGACAGGGGATTTACACGGGCATTCGAATCACCCCGGATTCGTGCACTCAAATGATGATTTCGGAGAAAACTTTGAACTGCATTAAGGTGTAGCCGGATGTTAGCAAACCATACCACTTTTCAGTTTTAGAAAACATGCAGCAGAACTCCAAATATTTGAAATCTACAACGACCTATGCAGGAAATTACAGCAGGAAATTGAAGGTTCAACTCAAAACTAGAGGCAAAAAGAATGACTTTTTTGAGTGATTTACAAGATAATTCAACCAAAACAGAAAACATGGAAGTTGTAGAACTCAGTCTTAGCTTTCTACAAAATCAAACAGAATGCATTTTCATGGAAGAAATCAGGAAAAAACTCAAAAATGCGAAACACTGTCTGGAGTGTTCTGGACTAGATAGGAGCTGACAGGCTCTGTTCATCCGGCAGTTTGATAGAGATTTTTTGGGACTCTGCTAGGTGAATCAGACCACGACCTCAACAGCAAAGTTGAAGGTTTGTATCTTGGCTTTCTAGAAAGTTCAAGAACACCAGAATTAAATAAGTAGCTAAGCAGATACAGTTGATTTTTTGGAGTTGTCTTTGACAACTCTAGAACCGGGATTCGTTTCTTTACAGAAAATGGTGACACATAATTTGCAGGAGGGTAAACAACTTTCAATGATGCTTAAGAACATAAAAACATCGATATTTATTCAAACACTATGAATCAAATACTTGCATGATGCAAAAATCAGAAAATAACAAGTTCAAAATACAAAATGAGATGGAACCGAAAATGCAAACACCTCATCACTTCCTTGATGTCATCAGCATGCAACTTGTCATGGACTTTAGCGGCTTAACCGAGCTGAATCAAGCCAAATGATAAAAAGCAAACTTGTAGAGCAGGATCTTAACTTTCGAATAAGCTAAAGATCATGCAATTTAGACCAGTATCTAGGGAGATACGGTCAAAATATCAGGACTGTCTTCAACCTTCAAACCTTTCTTCTCTACTCCATTTTCGGATTCTTTTTTTTTCTCAAAACAAAAGCTACCCTCATAGTCGACCCCCATGAGGGACTTAAGCCCTCAAGAAGGGGTAATGATGTTGCTGCCCACTTGCTTCAATTATGCACAAAGGGGGGTGGGCTTCTCCAAGTTGTCGCCCACTTGCCCAATGCATGGGCACCTTTTGAAAAAGGCTATCAATGCCTCCCAACATCCATAAGCTCCTTTTCCAAGTCAAACTTGGAGTTTGATTGGATCCCTTGGCTATCCACTTGAAGTGGCGCCAACTAGAATGGATCCCAAGCGGTTTGGATCTTGGGTAAGATCCAAACGTCTGATAATTCGGATCCAACAAAAAAATGCATTAAAATTAAAATGCAGAAAAAATAAAAAGACTACCCTGAATCCCCATACACCTTCTAGCACCACAAAAAGATCCTACAAGATACTAGAACTATCCGGAGTCATAGAATCTGGCACATAAAAAATAAAAATAAAAACAAAAATAAAAATAAAAACAAATTTAATGCAATTCCGTAACATGCCAAAATGAAATCGAAACATAAAATTACAATCTCTGAAAAAAATATAAAATATCTCAGATATTACAGCACGATATTAAAAATGGATCTGGGTACACAGAGATCCAATTGGACCTAGATGGTCCTGCTCGATTGGATCTGCCATGGATCGCTTCCTAGATTGGATCTTGGGAATTGGATTTGGAGCCAATTTGCCTTCAAAGCTCAGATCTTCAGGATGCTCTACATCATAACCCCTAATTAAAGGTTGAGATAAATAGGATGCATTCGACTTCTACAGAAGTTATAAAACCAACCCACCTAAGACAAAATTAAGTAGTTTGGATCCTCTAATTATATAGGTAAAAGACCATAGAGTCATTACCGCTCATAGCATAGTTTCAAATATTATATTTTTCAATAACAACATTCCAATAAAGTTTATACCATCTACCCTTTCTAAGGTAGTCCAGCACTGATGGGTATCTATTTCTTTTCTGTTTAATTTGATTCTTTCAAGTTATATGGACTTATATATCTTAGGCAGATTATGGTTTCGAGAACCCAAGTACCACTTTGGGGTACACAATATAGTAAGAATACATATATGAAAGAGGTAGTCAAAGTTATTTTATGATTAATGGTTTGTTCGGAACACCCAACTAGTCAACTTGTGGATTTGAACCAGCGATGGCCGGAAGAAAGCTTTGATACTTTTAAACTAGCCAAACATTTATTTAGGTTTGTGTGCTTGCAGTTATTAAATTTAATAACTTGGGCATACGCATTGTACCCTGTTGGCCTTTTTCAACCACATGCCCAATCCGGAGCAAACACACAAGTGTATGAAGTACACTACTAAACCACAGTACAGAGTTTGAAATGCACACATAAAATATTATAAGTGCTTGTGTGGCACCACAAAAGGTTCTGTGGAACCCCATGCTCATTTTTTAGCCTTTGCATTAATATGACCTTGCAAGAGATTATTGTAGTCCAATTCACAAAAATCATGCATGGTCCATGAACGAGACCCAGTCATGTCATTTCATTTGCGAAGCATCTATAGATGAAATAAATATCACAGTTATCATTTTATGAATTTTGCACAACTCTTCAAGGAAGTAAATAATTCATTTTAAGCATAATAGAAGCAATTGTGCCACTTTTGTGAAAGTGCACCCACATACACTATTTCGCACAAAATGACAGCCAAAATTATCAAATTTTCATTTTTCTTTGGTTTGCTGTCCATAATAAACATCCTGGATATGTATATAACTGAAATTTGTCTTTTTCCAAGCTAGTTTTCAAAATATTTAACATATATATATATATATATATATATATATATATATATATATATATATATATATATATATTCTTTATGCCCTCAGTTTTCTATGATTTATTTGTTTTTGAATAATTTATAAACGAGTTGATTGCTCTATTTGTATGCTTAACATATATATATATATATATATATATATATATATATATATATATATATATATATATATATATATACCTTTGCCATGACCATGCTATAATGAACTGGTACCGGTCCGATCACACACCTACCATGGGCAAACTGCCCTTGTTGAACCAATCTCTCTTTTTTTTCACTATGACCGCAGCAAGGCTGTGGTGATTCGCTAATGCCGACATGCTGTTGCAACCACTCATAGGCACGTCAGCAGGGTAGTTCATCCTACCAGTCTTTGACACTAGGAGGGGAGGGGTTGGGATCATCTGATCCCAGCCTGCTGCTACACCCAAGCACAGGCGTGGCAAGGATTCGCGTGTGTAGGCACGTGTTGGATGGTGCGCACCATCGCGGCTACTGATTGATTTTTGCAAGCAGGGGGCACGCATGCCCAAATTGCTTGACATATTCAAGCAAGATCACATTAAACCCTCCTTGCCTGACGCTGCTTATATTGATCGATGTTCAGTTCTTGGCTCTCCACCATTTGAGAATAGTCTTTGCGTGGTGACTAAACTCCTTCCCTCCAGTCTAGAGAGTCATCGTAGGGTTCAGAGGGGTAGAGTTGGAGAAAACATAGTGCGCAGTATCACAGATGACACTCTTTTCCTTCGAGCCCCTGATTGAGCATGACTTCACGTTCATTGATCTCATGGACAATGAAGGGTCTTCAGAGATCCGTCTGACTGAGGACGTAAAACTTAGCGCTTTATGGGAGGCAGCCCATATTTGTGATGTACCAGTAGTAGCTTTAGTAGTTTTTCTATTTTTCTATTTGTTTTCATGAGCGTGAATAATAGAGCATGTATGCATTGCAGTTTTGTGTATTTTTATGAGTTGCAAACTGTGAGACAGGTGGAACCTTTGCAGAGCCATTCACATGCCGTATCAGGTAAGGTTTCATAGTGTGGATCAGGTGACTTCTACTCCTTTTCTCCCAATCATATTTGTTCTCATGTGCACTCACTTAGTTTCATACAATCATGGGAGAGTGTCACTGAGGCCAGTGTCATTCAAGCATGGGGGAGGGTGCAGTTTGCACACCCAAATTTTTCTTGTCTTTATACTTGCATTTTTTATGACAACTCATAAAAATTGGACTTTTAAGGATCGAGTTTGAACTTATATGATTGCTTTACAAAATTAAATGTTTTTAGAGAATTTTTAAGCCCCACAAAAAAAATTCTTACACTGATATAGAAAAACGTGGTTTTTTATGTAGATTTCAAAGAAATGGTGATAGATGCATGTTAGAGTTTATTTTGAATCACAAGTATGAATATGCATAGTTTTATTTTTTTTGAAAAACTAAACGAATGAAAAACATTGAAAATAAGAGCTTAAAACGCTAAAAGAGCATGTGTTTAGTTGTTTTGATGTCTTCGTATTCCCTAGTAGTTGGGCTTAGACACAAGTTGAAGTGTTTGAGTTCCATGTCGAAAAGGATAGCGAAGGAAATCACTTCTTTGTATAAGTTGATATCTGTGGCCTATTTTGTTTGAGCAAGTAGAGCCTGAGGGGTGTTTACACCTGGTGCCCTAAAACCATCTGGTTTGGGAGTCATCGGCCTGAAAGCTCGTTACATGAATTTTATAGAGAGCCTAATAGATATTGGCATTGCACATGACAGAGAAGCAGACTATACGTAAACTATGAAAATTGAAGGTCTAGTGACTCGAGCAATTAAGTTTGAGGGATACTTTATATCTGGTGCCTTAAGGTCGTCTGGTCTGGGAGTCACTGACCCAAAGCTCGTTACACGGGTCACGAAACTGAAAATTTGAAATAGTGCTCAACAAAAGGAAGAAAAGAAAAAATGTAAAGAATTGAAAATCAAGAAAAAGAAAAAAAGCATAAAAAAAAAAGTTCACTGATTAGAAGCAAATATTGAGAAAACCTGTGCAAAAAATATATGAGTGGGGATTAGTAAATAATAACATATATATATTTGATTTTTTGAGAAATAAACATAAATGATTATGCTATTTAGAAAAGTGAAAGAAAAGGTTTTGTTCTGTGGTGGCAGGTAAAAGACTCTAATCATGTTTTGATAATATAATAGCACAAAATATTTGTGAAAACAAACTCCTTAACTGCCTAATGCTTTGTGTTTTGAAATTTTTATGCATACATGACAGAGATGTTTGTGGGTAGCATTACTGCAAACCCTCACGAGACCTTACTCGTCCACTGGGGCAACCCAGGGGTTGAAAGGGCTTGTGGCATACGTTAAATGTAACCGTGATTCCTACAAAAGTAAGTTAAGTTTTTACTTTGATTAGTTAGTTTAATATTTGTGTTTTTTCTTCAGTTTGCTCGAGGACTAGCAAACAATAAGCATGAGGGGATTTGATCATGCATACATTTTACATGTTTATTTATCTTAATCTATGCATGATCCAATGGAAAATCGATTTAAAAACCCAGTTTTATTGTTAGTTTTGAGAAACCGCATTGAATTGAATTTTATCAGAAAATCATATTTTTCAAAGCTTTCCCTATGTTTTTAGTTTTAGATGTTGCCTCCCAATTTTTTATTTATACATGGGCTCTTTCGATTGAACCCAGCCTGTAACAACTGCTACCCACCCTACTGTCAGCCACAAAGTAGTAGCTAGCTGAGGTTTGGCAGACCCCAGCCGGTCTGCCATAGTTTTTTTGTATTTTTTTTATTCGACTACGGCAGTCCTGGTGACTATCACAGCTATGCCCAAAACCAGCAGGCTGGGGGTCGTGTAGATCCCAACCTGCCAATTTATGGCATGCTGTTGTGAGCAACAACATCCAGCAGGTGTCGTGTTTCTGCTGTCGCGTGCTGCGCTCGGGTGCACATGGCACAGACCTAGGCCAGGCTAGGTCAGACAAGCCTGGTCAGGTCCGACCGACATGACCCGGGGTCAGCATGGAGGTAAAGGGTTGGGTCACGCAGGCCCAGTCCATCCCCTGCTCACTCACACACACACACACACACACACACACATATATATATATATATATATATATATATATATATATATATATATATATATATATATATATATATATATATATATATATATATATATATATATATATATATATATATATATATATATATATATACATATATATATAGGTTTGCAAAAATATAAATATTATTATTTTTTTTTTAAACACGCCAGTGCATTCGCATATGATCAACTATAAAAAAATTTTGCATTGAAATTCAGTAAATGATGGCAGACATGAAATCAACTCATAAGATCCAACACCTACCAATGAAATCAGATTAACCATATGACTTGACAATATTGTATTTTGTAAAAAAATTCATATCTCGGATTGGGTTAAATCAATAACTATATAAATATATTGGGAGTAAGATAAGATTCTGAGATGTATTGTTTTAGAAATTGAATACACATAATGAAGGTATATATATACATTGTTAAAACATTTTGATTTTTGTATAGCATCTAAATTAAAACTCGATACTCAAAAGATGAATCCATAACTGACATGTAACATACTCCTTATGAAATCATAGACATGAAAACAACACTCAGACATAAATCAGTTTTTTTTAGTCGCATCTTAGTCAAAATCGATGCACATGAATATCGATGTCCTCAATAAGAATAGTGCGCACTAGACCTGTGCACACATGAGCAAATGACAGGATGCAGATAAAGGCTTGAAGAGTAAATCGTTTGTTCTTGCACTTATCTTGTAGTAATGGTTCGACGTTGTGAGTGGATGGCTCAGCAGTTCATCGGAGGCTAGTTATCTGCGGTTGAAGTTCACTGGTGTCAATAGATTGCAATAGATTGTCGCATTTGAGTACGTGTGGCAGGGATACTACAGTTGCAAGTCAAAAGCCGGTTATAATCGAAGTTATTATGTTTAACGCTTCAGTGTGCTTGCACTCATCTGATGGATTATGGAAGACGATCATGAGCAAAATTGATCATTGATGTGTATGTCACTATGCACAGAATGAGCCATGTGCGGTGTTCGGTCGGAATGGTTGTTGACGGCTGCAGCAAGTTGATTAAACCACTTGAAGCTGTCTGACTGAATAGAATTGAGATCTGATCGCCGAGATCAGCATCAGGGGTCACAGAATCCACAAGCTTATAGCTTCTGAAAGGAGAAGAAGATCAAAATTGAGGCCTTTCTTCAAGTGGAGCCAAAAAAAATTGCATTTTATTTCTCAAATTTACAAGATTACATAATCCATTTTTACAAATATCACCCTATCCCTATTTATAGTGTTGACTTTCTCATTGGCGCCAAAGCTTGGGCGGCCATGAATCAAACCCTATTGGTGATGAACTTATTCTTTATGCTGAAACCACGATGTCCATAACCCATTCCGGTGTTGACAACCCTATTCCACACTTAGGCGCAATCGGCTGGCCGAATGCCTCTGCTAAGCGCCCACATTGATCGTGCGGCAGCTACCTTGCCCTATGTTGATGCTACCTCTGTCGTGGAGCTGCTGCTGCTGCATGTGCTGGCTAGTCTCACCTACTTCAGAAACTGGATTTTCAGTCGGGTCCGCATCATCAGTGCCCAACCTAACCCATATCCCTCTTAAGAGAATTCTCTAGTCCATTGTAAACACCCCAAATTTTCACCCTCATCCAATGTTTACTTTTCATATGTCATTGCATATCACTGCATGCATTTGACATGTCATTTCATTGCATCTAATTATCGAGATCCAGAACTTCTGTTTTCAAAATATTGAATCCAGATTCGAGCTTTTAAAACTTTTCTTTCAAAGTCAATTTCAAAACCTGGGTTTTGAATTGACATTCTACCATTTGTCAACATTCAGGATCTTATATTTTGAAGTTTTTTTCTCAGAAAACAATCTGGATTCATTTCAAACTCAATTTCAATCGATTTCAATTCTCAGATGAGACTTAGTTAGGTGGTGTCGCCTCTGGATTCCTTTATTTATCAAAAATCTCAAAAAATTTAGAGTTCTAGTTGGATCAGGACTCTGTATTTTCATGTTTTTGAACCTTTTCAAAACTTCATTCTGATTTTAAACCAGATGTAGTCATATCCCTTGCCCATTCTCGTCATTTTTGGCCAAAAATTCAAAATTCCAGCCCAATCAGGACTCTTTTTCCAGAATCCTAGTTGGATCAGGACTCTTTTTCCAGAGTCCTAGTCGGATCAGAACTCTTTTTTCATAGTCCTAGTCGGATTGGAACTCTATTTTTTACTACCCTTTTTACCTGTTTTTGAAAAAGCTTATCAAAATCCTTTGTTTTTGGCCAAAATTTTAGAGTCCCAGTCGAATTAGGACTCTTTCTCAAAGTCCTAATTGAATTAGGACTCTATCCCGATTTCGTCTGTTACTCTTGTTCTTCACTTTTTTTCAAAACCTTCTCATCTAACTTTCAAAATATTCTATTTTAGCCAAAATTCTAGAGTTCTAACCGGATTAGGACTCTTTCTCGAAGTCCTAATCGAATCAAGACTCTATCTTTTGTTGGTATTCTGCCTATTTTTAATCAAATCTTTTTAAAATCTTTCAAAATGAGTCAAAAACTCAGAGTTTTAGTTGAACCAGGACTTTATTCAAAGAGTCCTAGTTGGATCAGGACTCTGACCCTGATTTCAATTTTGAGAGAATCTTTCAAAAATCTTTCTATCTATCAAAATTGCTATATGGTTAAACTTTTGAAGTGATTATTTTTAAAACATTATTTTCATTAAATGCATTTGGAAAATCGCCAACCAAAGATAATAAGAACTGACTTTTCACGAATGTGGCGAGTACGGGTCGAATCCACAGGGAACGGGATACATTCTGAATTAAATCTAAAACATCAATTTATTAATATCATAATTTTTTACAACTATGTTAATATTACAATTCTAATTAAATAACAATCTAAGAATAAAAATGAACTAAAACAGGTTGCTAAGTCTTCTCCAGATCGCCAGGGGTAATTCTATCTTTTCACAACACGTGCATCTGCACTTCGCACTATAAATACACCTGTAGAACTGTTTCTAACTTAACAACCTACACCAATGAAAATCAAGAGTCAGTAAACAATCAATAATTAATTATAAGTCACACTCCAACCATTTTTGAACTAATTATTAAATTAAATTACGATTGAAAACAAAGAAAACTAAAACTATAAATTTCTAACTAAACTAACTAAGCAAATCAATCCTAACTAGTCTAACTACTATTAGTTTATTATTAAATGCTAGAAAATATGAAAAACTACCAAAAACCAACTATGTAAGCAAATGACTGTTTTGTCCCTAAATAGTGTAAAATTGAATTCAAAGAGGTTTTTGCAAACAGGAAGTACAAAGGGGCAAACTAAGTCCGATTCTAGATATTTCTCTTTTATTCTCTTTTTGACTGCCTCAGGAGTCTGTCGGACTTTACGGAATTGAAAAACTCATCCGGGAACTCCGAATATAAACATTTCAAGTTTGATAAAAATTATAGAACCGTTTGACCTGAAATCTAAAATCGTGTAAAACCTAATTTTGCAGAACGCTTAAAAGGCAAACCAAATTAACTCTGAACGAGTTGATTTTTGGTTTGTATGCATTTAACACACTAATGAACAGCATAGAACAATAATTTCAAGAAAACTCAGATGATTGCATGTAGGGTAACAAGTGGAAATCAATGCAAAAACTGAATTACTACTTCAGTGCACTATTCATTTAAATGAATACAAAGCTTGCACTATTGCTTGAACCATCTGCAATTACAGTCATCCATAGTTCTAAAATGAACTAAATAACAGAAAATAAATCGAATTACACTAACTACCTACTCTATTTGCGAGAAATACAACTAGTGTTAAATTACAACGTTATGTTAAGCTATGTTAAACTATTCTATAGTTATGAATTAATCTAAGTTAACTTGCAAACATCAACTAACCTACTACTAATTACAAAGAAAGAACAAACAATTCAATCTATCTAAACCCCAAAAATTAGCTATTGCGAAAATCTACCTAAACACTACTAAATCAAGATTCAACTAGTACATGATTAAATCTATAACATCACAACCTAAGTAATTAACTAACCAACACCTAGACTAACACAGAAATATTACTAACACAGAAAATATTACTAACACGGGAAATCAATAACTCAAGAATTACTTACACTTCAACACATAAATCAAACTACATCTAACATCTATTAAAATTGAAATTAATTGAGTATAGGATTGAACTATGCTATTACAACCTAATTAATCTATTAACTAACTATTAACCAACGACCTAAATGCAGTTAACACAGAAAATGACAGTTCGGACTATGTACACGATGAGGCTCAAATCGGGTGGAGAAGGTCCACCCGATTTTGAGTGTTTTGCATTCGTTTCAACACACACAGCACCTGACAATTAAACAGCACTAAAACTAATTGAACACATAATACAACACGCCTAATCTCCGTTGTTTTACTGAATTGAACTCTGCACTGCACGGTTTCAGCCGGTTTGAAGTAACCCAGCGGATTTCAGCGCCAAATGAGGAAAATCGGCTCCAATGAAATCAAACATATCAAGTACATAAAAACTGAAACTAAATACAAAGTTTAGACTCGACCTATGTGCTGGTTTCAAGCACAACATATGTATGCTAAGGCTGGACAAAAAACAGAAAAAAAAGAAACACAAAAAGTAACGAAAATAGGAAACAAAGTCACATGTGATTTTGGGTTTTATCTAGAAGAAAGGAGAAAAGAAAAGACATACCTCAATCGGGGACGTCTGACGAATGTGGGGGTAGAGGTGAGCGGACTCTTGCTTAGGACTTGCGCACACAGCCCTCAATTATGTTGTCAAACTCTGCTTTATGCAGTGAGCTGGAGATGGCAACGGGAAGCATTCTGAAGATGGCGTGAAGGTGATGGTAAAAAGAGTCGTTGGGGAAAGGGGCGGCTAGCCATGGAAGGGCAGACGGCGCCCTTACCATGGCTGGAATGCTTCCTTGGCTGCTACAACCTGCACAACACACATGAGACCTTAGGTTCAGCAAGGGAAGAAGAAAGGAAGGTGTGGAAGAGGAGAAATGGGAGAAGAGGGACCGGCGGCTTCAATAGATATGTGTGGGTGCCATGGCCGACCATGGAGGATGAAGGGGGATGAAGGACAGCTGGGAGAGAAGATGAAGGAAAAGGAGTTGGGTGTGTTAGGGCACCAGTTCCCAGGCAAGAGACGCCCCTTCCTTGGGCATCATTTTCTATTTAAACAAGAGAGACTCTTTTCTGGAATTCCCAGAAAAGAGATTAAAATGAAAAGTTTATCTAGGCGCCTCTTTTCTAGAGGGGTTTTTAGAAAATAGTTTGTAAAAATGTGAATGGGCTGAGGTGGGTTGGATCTGGGATTTTTGGCATTGATCCAAGGCCCAGATGGGACAATTGGATTCGTTTTTTACCCGGTTTACCCCGAAGTGTGACCCGCTACACTGTAAATGCAATAACTTTCTCGTTTTAGGTCTGATTCGAACAAAATTTGAATTGTAGCTTAATGACACCAATATGCATCAAAGTGTGGGTTATAAACCTATAAATGATGCATTTATGCAGTAAAAATATGTTATGATTACACATATTTAATGCATCATCATTATACCTTTATCATGGAATTTCAAAATTCTGGAATTTTATCCCAGAATCTTGATCGAATCAGGACTTTATCCCAGAGTCCTGATCGAATCAGGACTCTATCCAAAGTTTGTTTTCTCACTTCATTTTCACTGGTTTTCAAAAGCTTTGTTTAAATCTCACCATTTACTTATTAGAAAACCAAAAATTTTCAGAGTTCTAGTCGAATTAGGACTCCTTTTCAGAGTCCTAATAAGATCAGGACTCTGAACCGAACTTCAATTCTATCTTTATTTCACTTGTTTTTCAAAATCCTCTCATTTGTTTTCTCAAAAAATCCAAAATTCTTAGAATCCTAGTCCAATTAGAACTTTGTCCTTAGAGTCCCAGTTGGATCAAAAGTGTGTTTGATTTCAATACTTGTCATTACTTTCACTGTTTTCATAAGTTCTTTCATCTATTTTTCAGAAAATACCAAAAAATCTAGAGTTTTAGTCCGATCAGGACTCTGTCCTAGAGTCCTAATCCAGTTAGGAGTCTATTCTGAAGTTTGTTTTCACTTCTGTTGTCATTCATTTTCATTTGTTTTTCAAAAAATAGGTCATTTTGTAGAGTCTCAGTTGATTCAGAACTCTATTTCAGAGTTTTGGCTGAGTTAGGACTCTAACCCTGACTGCATTTTTTTAACTTGTTTTTACCAGTTCTGATAAAATCTATCAAAAACTCCTTCATTTGGCTTTTAAAATCTAAAAACTCAAAGTCCTAATTTATTCAGGACTCTGGCCCAGAGTTCCAGTTCACTTACAACTCTATTTTCAAAACTTTGAATCTTATCTGTTGATTTTAACCCCTTTTTAAAGCTATTTTCAGTCTTTATTTCAAAAATTTTAGAACTCTGATGTGGGGCCCACTCAGTTGGCGCCATATCTGGAGGTGTTCTGACCTAGTCATAACTCCGTGCTATTTCAAAATTTTTAATCTCAAAATCTACTTTTGAATATCTTTTGAAAAATCTCTCATTTTCAAGTTTTAAAATCATTTTTGAAAATTCAAGTGGGGCTCACTTTGGGTGGCGCCACATTTAATAAGGTCATGGTTAGACTAGGGTTAATCAGTGTCCTAGTTAGGTTAGGGGTTTAGAAGAGTCCAAAGTGATTTCAAATTTCATTTTGTTTTAGTTTTTAATTAGTGATTTTCGAACTTTTAAAAATTAGGTTTTAAAAACCCAATGTGGGCCCACACTAGGTGGTGCCACATTTGGAGGTTTTCTAAGTCATTTAGAAGTCTAATTAGGAGTCTTAGGTTAGTTAGGGGCTTAATTAGGAAAGTCAAAAGGTCAAACCCAATTAAGAAAAATTGCTCCCCCCCCCCTTAGAAGTCCATTTTTTTTAAAAAACTCTTTAGAAAACCTAAAAAAAATCTATATAAAGAAGCCCATAGGGGGGTCGACCCCCTATTCTTTCCCTTTTGAGTTCTTGGAGCTTCTCTCTCCTTTCTCCAGCACTTCTTCTTCTCCATTGCAGCTGCATCCCCCCAAGGTGAGTTCCTTTAATGGTTGTTCATAATTTTTATTAGTTTTTTTTATGTTTTTCCATGAGTTTCACCATTGCCGCCCCTCTTTCATGGTTTTAACCATGGATTCTCATCCAAGAACCCCAAGGTCGACCCAAGAAGATGATCTATCCTTATTTTGTGCTGTTTTTTGAGATTCTAATCCATTAGAATCGTTTACCTTCATGATTTTCATGTTCTTAACCGACGAAACATGAGATTTACCCGTTAAATGGGTTAAATCCGTGTTTTCAAAGGTAAAATCAATTTTCATCATAGATTCCCTATATTTTCTTTATTTCTTTGTCATATTTATGTTTATTTCATGTGTTTCAGTATTAAAATAAATTTTGTTTTGCTCTTTAGGTATCTTTTTATTGTTTTTCATTGTTAAATCATGTTTTTTTAGTTTCTTAAATTTTCATGTGTTTTGATTCTAGAACTGCAGAAATCATACTGTTTTGTATTTAGATACTTGTTAAAAATTGTTGAAAATTTTATATACAGTCCATGGATATGTTATTGAGTCTCAGTAAAAAAATTAGAGGTTTTAAAATTTGGGAACCCTATCAGAAAAATAAAAGATCGAATCATAATTTCCAGGTGTTAAAATCGCTATCAAAATTCATAGGTAACTTACGAGTGTGTTATTTCTGTCATCTTAAGTCCAGTTTGTGATCCATAAAGTGCAGTAGATTTGTGTTAATGCCTATTATTTACTATGATTTTTCTGTATTTTTATGTTACCATTCACTATTTTCCCTCTGTTAGAAAGTCAGACCCATACTTTAAAACTTGTTATGATTTATTAAAACCCTAGTTCAAATTGAGGCAATCATATATCCTTAACCATAGATCTGTTTCATGATTTATAAAAAGGAAAGTTCATTATTTATATGTCTATTATTTACTACTGAAATCTAAGAAATTTTTGATAAAGTTTGCTATTTTTTCTTGTATTTACAGCTGAAAGTGTCTATTTTGATTGATTTTGTATTCGTTATATTCAAGTACAGATTGTTGGAATGATATCTCCCTAACCGGAGATGATTTTTCCAATCTGTAAAAAAGAGAATCTTTGTTTTTATGTCTATTATGGTTATGTAAAATTTTATGAATTTCCATGGTAAATTGTTCCCTGATTCGGGTCTAACACTGAAACTGGTACGTGCCCATGGGCAAAAATAACATATTTTAGGGTTTTAATGCAATTTTCGTATCTAATTTATATCAAAAATAGGTTTTTATGATTCCAATTTAATTTTAGGGCTATAAGAAGTTCATATGTAGATTTTTACTGATTTTGAATATCATTTGATGCTTAAATAAGTTAAATTATAAAACAAGGTACCCGTAGGATCCCAAAACACTGTCAAAATCATGGTTTTTGTGATATTTTTAATTTTTTATGTATAAGTTTATGTTTTTAGGGTTTTTTCATGTTTAGAATCATGCTAGGATACCTCATGTTCGATTTATCTATTATTTAATCTTTTTAAACCCTAAATCCAAAGCTTTTACCAAAATATTTTCTGAAAACCCTAATTTTAAAGCCATAGTCTTGCTATCAAGGGTAATTTGGTCATTTGACCTCAATTTTGAAATTCCAAACTTTGATTTGCTTATTTTCAATCATAGCATATTGTCTTATGTTTGATTTATTCTCATTTGAATTTCAAAATTTGTATTTTATAAAATATTATTCTGAAAACCTTGATTTCAAGGCCATAGTCTTGCTATCAGGGGCATTTTGGTCATTTGTACCCTAATTTTGAATTTTCAAATTTCATTTTTATATTTACAATGCAATTTCATCATTTATGTTTATATCAGGGAAGTATGAATTGGGTTTGCATTTGAAGAATATCCGATAATTTCTTAATATTTTCGGATAAATTCAGATAAACCTACATTTCTGTGCTAACATGTTTTCTAGTTTTGCAGAAACATTCAAGAAAAAGACTTTTCATTTTATTTCTCTTTTATTTAATTCAATGTAATATCAAATGTAATATTTGGAATAAGATTTACATTTTCTACTTAAAATAGGGAGCATTGCATATAGTTTAATTCTGCAAATATTAATATTTGATCTATGCATAATTTTTTACAAATACACCGTGGTCTACACAAATGTCACGTGCACAAACTCTTAAGGAGTTGACAAACTCAGTGGGATTTGTATTTATGGTCATAGTCAGAATACGAATGAAGCCCAGATTTGTGATCTTCGTATTAGCCATATTCAGCCTACACTCTTAGGCTAACTTCCAAAATGCACTGCATTTCTCAAAACTCAAAAAAAAATCTTAATTCCCAAAAACATGTCCTTCAAATTCATTCATTCATTCAATTTGTAAATTCCAATTCCAATTCAGAGAAATCGATTTTCTCAAAACTTTCTAAGTCTTATTCAGAAATTGATTTTCTCAAAACTCTGAGCTTTCAAGTGGTATTTCAAGTATTTCTCAACTTCAAATCATAATTTTCCAAGTCATAATATCTTCAATTTCAAAGTTTGAATTCAGAGAAATCAAGTTTTCCCAAAGTTATTTGAAATTCCTCATAAATCGATTTTCACAAAACACTTGTATTTCTTCAGAAATCGATTTTCTTTTCTTCAGAAGCTCTCTCCCAATCATGATTCACTATTTTCAAAGTGTTATATTTTTCAAGAATTTTCCAAGTATTTCAAATCTTTAAGGCAAACATCATGTTTTCAAATCTGCATTTTCAGAAATTCATTGCACATGCCTGATTCTTTGTGTGTTTAGGAAATAGAACACGATTTAGACAAGTTGAGCAAAGCTAAGCACACTTTTGATTCTTGGTTCAATTACCCCTGGTAAAGGCACCAGGAATGGTTAAACCTCGTACCGGCAGGCGAGTCTCATTCTACGGAATTTTCCCGCATTTTAAAAATTGAGGCGAATTATTTTCAAAGGTCAGTTTGACTTGCAAAAGTAAAATTTTGCAATGATAACAGGTTTGGCAACCGTGATGGGACCTGCCTTCGCCTAATCAATTGTGTGCTTGACTTGGTTCAAATTGTCAAAATCATGTTTCATGGAATGTCATATTTTATTTCATGATATCATATGAACCTAGGAGCCTAGACTCGAACCCAACTGACATGGATTACATGTAGACTACGCATGGTTTGGTAGGACCATATTGATGAGGAATATTTCATGCTCACATAGACTTAGGTCTAATACAATACTCCTCAATCTAGGATTTGTATGAAAACAATATTTGCTTCTTCAAAAATTTCAAAATCTCTATCTCTTTAGGTTTTAGAGCCCTCTGTTTGCTTTCATGTGCTCATGTTTTCAAAAGTCACCCCACCTATCTCTACCCGGTCTTCACGTTCCTGGGCTTTCTTCCAGAACCATAGTTCGAGACAAAGCCTCACAACTGGGCCACTTATTTGGGTTAAAACCCCCTTGCTACATACCAAGGGCCATAGTCCAACGTATATCGGCAGGCGCTTAAGGATGTTGGGAAATATGAATCTAGAATCGGAGAAATTGATCTCATGCCACGTACATCGCGCTTTGGCTCGAGTATATCAGCATAGCATGGTTGGACACAGATAATCTGAGCCTAGAGTCAGGATTAGGGTCCTACAAGCTATTTCAAAACTGGTGCATTTAGAGTTAGCTTCTTAGGGAATGTTGTATGTGCACAATTGTTTGTGCATGATGTGATGTATTTATTTTCCATCTTATTTTGCCATATTTTCTAATTTTTCCAAAATATTGGACGGTTTTCCAAAATACCTCATTTTCCAATTTATGAAACCCTTCTTCGTATTTTCTCAAAAACCCTGGACGATTTTCCAAATTCTTTTCTATTTCTCTCAAAACTCCAGGTGATTCCCATCCTTTCTTTCTTCTGGATCTCGAACTTTTTGCTTCATTTTTATCCCACCTGCATCTTTTTCAAAATCCTTGCATTTTCCCAAGTCTTATTCCAGTTTTCCATGTTTTTCAGTCGGATGGCATCCGGTCAACTTGATTCAATCTTTTCTGAGAGTCACATCTTCTACGAGGTATGACAAGGTCTTCCCGAACATCAAACTCTCAGCACTGGATCCTTCATTCCCCGGTGGTATTATTCATGGCTCAAGAACTTCTCTTGTATGTTTTTGGACCATCTGAGCGATTGTGGATTAGAACTGGCATCTGCAGTGGGAATGCAGACAGTCAATGGCAATTTGATCCATGCACTAGCAGAGCGGTGGAATCCACGCACTTGTACTTTCTGGTTCCCATGGGGAGAAATGACTTTGTTGATGGATGAGTTTTCAGAAATTATGGGATTGCCCGAGCCAGCCGGTCATCTAGGAGATCCATTGGAGAAACAGTTCTTAATCGATGTCAAGGGTCTGGACCCCCGAGACGCTTTAGCTTGCAGACAGGACGTAAGTCCTGGCCATTGATTGAGGAGAATGAAAGTAAAAATATGAACCTGCTCGAAATCTACAGGCAGTATGGGGTATTTTTAGAAGTCAGTTTCTTATCTCAAACAGCTCGGGAGAGAATCCAGCATGCGATTGTCCTATGCACTGTGGGATTGGCTCTTTTTTCAGACGGACAAAATTACATGGATATCAAGATGGTTCAGCTCTTGCGAAGGTGGGAAAGTCGACAGACCAACCGCCTCTCCATAGCCATGGCCGCACTCGCTTTCTTGTACCGAGGGTTGACCCGTTTTGCACTCGGAGAATCGATTCTTGTCGAGGGGTGCACCTATGCCCTGCAGTCCTGGTTCCTTCGGCATGTGCCAACCAGAGCCAGTTCATTCAGATACAACGGTGAAAAGCTTCTTCCAGTAGCTCGCTACCAATTCTTGATCGACAATCTCCAAGAGGAAGAGGTCGTGTGGGACTATTTTGATCGTCAGGAATCACCTCCCAGATATACTTATACATATGGAAAACGGTTCAGGCTATTTGGCCCATTCTTTTGCACATATTATCATCCAGAGCACTGCGTAGACAGTTTTCTCAGAGGCAAAAATGTGTAGAAGCTCGCCTACTTTCAGGGATCATGTCAGAGTTTGATCTCACATCAGTGCAGTGGTCCAGAGCATACCATTCTGCCAGATATAGCTAGGATTCTTTTATCAATCTTACTCTTTTCTCAGGTCCTCGAGTGTCCAATGATTATCAGAAGTGGTGGAAAATTGTTTATCCCCTTCCTCTCTATAAAGTTTATTATTAAATCATGTTTTCTTCAATAAAATCCCTTTCATTTTCACTCAATCATGGTTTGACGACCTCGCCTAGGTAACAAAGCGCATTTTTAGTTGTTTATTTTTCAAAGAATAGCAACGCAATTGTTGTGATTTCAGCGACGACTCAGTCCCTAGTAATGGGACATCTTTTAAATTGTCTACCAGATATCCAGCAAATGTTTCCTATTCAAAACCATTTTCAGCAGCTAACCCTCAGTTTTGCTCTGTAGAGAGCACTTGCATCCTTACATGGTTCAGACAAGGTCCGGCAGAAAAATCGCACCAGTTCAGCATATCAGTTACTCTTCAGCCTCAGAGCAAGAAATGGCCTCTCCACGATCTGCTGGAAACAAAAGCCAACAGAGCAACGATGACATTGACCCTCAGATGTATCTATTATTTCAGAAGATAATGAAGAAAATGCTGACTGAAGAAACAGAGACCAGTTCAGGAAAGATTCGTAATAAGAAGAAGGGCAGGGGCCGAACAGTGAAAAAGAATGTGAAAATCCCAAAGAGGCAGAATCATCGTGAGGAAACTTCCGATGAAGCAGAGTCAGCGGGTGGTACCGATGAGGAATGTGAGATACAACAGAAACTTCGAAGGTCAACCCATGGACAGGGGTCAGCTTACAGATCCAGGAATCAATCCGTCGATGATCCTACTCAACCTCAACTCAGAGACGTGGTTAAGATGGTCAAGGACCTCCAAGCTCGTGACAAGGGAAAGAAAGTCTTTACAAGTGAAGATTTCTACGACGGATTGGATGGGGATGACAATCTTGATAACCTCCCTAGAAAATTTATCAAATTTGATGGTTCGGGTGATCCAAAAGCACATCTCCCTCTTTTCTTCATAGAATGCTCCAGGTTCAGAAGGAACAATCGAGCCTTATTTCTTTGTTTCTCTCGCAGTCTGAAGGGTATTGCAGCGAAGTGGTACTCAGAGCATATTAACCTCATAGAACTAAAAGAGTTTGACAAAGTGGTCAATTTGTTCATTGAGCGCTTCTTATTCAATGTTGAGGCACTCCCGACTCTCAGCCACCTCTGCAGTCTAAAATAGAAAGAAAATGAGAAAACCAGAGATTTTATTCACCGGTGGAGATCAGCCTGTAATAAAATGCGAGATCCAATATCAGAAGGACATGCATTGTCCTTGATTTTGAGCAACTTTTCACAACCCCTAAGGGGATTGATTTCCACCTCGCCATCAAAAACTTTTATTGAGCTAACAGAACGAGCCGAATGGCTCGAGTTGAGTATGGAAAACGGATCCTACGAGGGTTTCACCTTCACTAAGGGCAACAGTCAGCAGGAATCCAAGAAGAAAACCCATTTCACCTACTCTGCCAACAATGCTAAAAACCATCATAAGGAAAATGCAAAAGACCACAGTTATGGATCAGGGGGTCAAACCCCTAACAAAAATGATCAGAGAAACAAATTGATTTCTCAGTATGGAAGACAACCACAACAGACTCTTGAACAGGGATCGAGACCTCAAAAAAAGCCGAAGCATGAAGTGTAAGACCCGTAATTTTTTAGTATAAATTCTGAATAAAATTCATGAGGCATTTACTGGTAAAAATAGCATTTTCACTCAGAATGCGAAATGAATCAATTTCTACGAACTCGTTATACTTAAGATATTTATCACTTTGCGAATATATGCTCAAACACTCTAAAAGTCATAACTTCCTACCTGAACGAAATCAAGAGATTTCCTTGAGCCAACTTTCTTAGTTACGTCAATACGAAGGGAATGGCGTACTTAGATTTTTTTGGAAAAAAATCGCTGAAAAGACGGAATTTTTGTGAGACCCACGAAAATATTGGTGGAACTTACAGAAATATTTCTTAGAAAATATCTGGTGGGACCCACAAAAATATCCCATGAAATTTTTATGTGGGCCCCACACCAAGGAACCTCTTGTCTTTATTTTAAAGCAAGGGGTGGTTTAGTAAATAGGCTAAACCTTATCCTTTAGAAAGCCAAGGAAGGTTTGCCTTCCTTGGCCTATAAATAGAGGATCCCCCCTCCTTGAAAAATCGTCAACCCCTCTCTCCTCTTCTCTTTCCTAAACCTCCCCTACCTAGCCTAGCCCAATTGAGCCTGCCTGACCTGGTCTGAGCCTGCCTGACCTGGTCTGAACCCACTTGACCTGGTCTAAACCCAGTTGACCTGGTCTAAACCCAGTTGACTTGACTTGAACATGGTTTGGTTTGAAGTCAAAGTCAAGGTCCTTTTTGGTCCAGATTCTGGTTTGGTTTTCTGAACCCAGATTTAGCCTGTTTGGGCTGAGACCGAACCCAGTTTGGTTCAAACCACCTAGGTTGAGCAGCTTGACCTGCTTTACCTCTTTCTCAACTAGGTCGAACCCATCTAACCTACTCTGACCTTTCGAAAGAAGGATCGAAGTCATCAAAGCCGTTGGAGCTTTCCAGAGTCGTTTCTTCTGCAAATTGAAGTAAGTTTGCATCGTTGATCCATCTCTTTCAAGTATTTGCTTGTTTGTATATAGCATATACTTTCTGAAGTAATATCTGACCTTAGTTCTTGGTTGAGCCCTTTGGGACACTTTGGTGTTCAACCGCTCACCTCGTAACTATCATCGAATATATATGTTGAACACGCAGTATATGCATTCTTAAAAATGGAATCTTACCCTAGTTCTTGGTTGAGCCCTTCGGGATACTTCGGTATTCACCCGCTTGCCTCGTAACTCTCATTGGATGTCGAACTTCGTGTATATCATCTGGTGACTACCGTCGCATCTTATATCGCCAAGGCCTTGTAATTTACCTTTGGCGTCGCGTCGTATGATGTCAAGGCTTTCTGATTTCTATAATTTCCAATTATGCACTTTCGATTATGCATTTACATTACGTCGTCGCGTCGTATGATGCCAAGGCTCTCTGTTTTCTGTATTTTCGATTATGCACTTCCGATTATGTATTTACTTACGTCGTCGCGTTGAATGATGCCAAGGCTTCTGCTTTCTGCAAATATATATATATAGAATATTTCATTCGGTTACACACCCTGAACAATAAGTATATGCATTTCACTTACGCCGCCACCATATAAAGCACCGGCTTTTGCTTATAATACATATATGGTGCGTAAGTGAGCGTTCAAATGGAGATCAACAACAAATCACCAATGTGATTCCCTTATCGCTCATCGTTTAAGATTCTGCTTGACAAATGAAGCCCCTATTGGAAAGGCTTCGTTTTTTGGCAAAACTGTTCTTTACGTAAAGACTAAGTCATTTGCGTATGGCCTGGCTATGGACTAAGGTTTCAAACAACCTTGATGGATGCAAAGTATGCACAATGGTGCGTATCCATTTCCTGAGTTAAGCGTTGCAATTTCCCATCAAAGAGGGGAGATGCCGCTGAAATGGATAAAAGAAATGCATGCTTACTCCGTCAAAGAGAGGAAGTGCTGCAGAAATTTTTGAAGAAGCTAAAAGTAGCTCAGAAAAGAGCATATCAGGATACTCTGTCATATAGCGGAGTGCTACCTAGTCCATGGAACACTTTCTACAACGTAGAAAGGATCGTCGCATCCCTGCTGTTAGAGCAGGGAAGGTGTTGACGAAATGGTTGGCAGAAGAGCTACCAGAATCGGTTAAATGTCACAACGATGCCCATTATTGGAACGATGCCAGATTGGCTCGTCTCCCTGATACCTGTAAGGGCACCTTTCTAGTAAGGGTCGTTGCGCCAGAGTAGTGGTTGCGCCTTGACTAGGTTGTGGGCTCGTTGCATAAAAATACGCCAAGAACTGATCTATTGTGATCGTGTCATATGCATGCTCATCGAGAGACTGATATATAACTAGACTTGTAAGGGCCGCAGAGCCAGAGTACGTTGTCCACTCGAAAGAGGTGTGATGCTCATAATGGCCGCAGTGCGAAGAGCAGAGTAAGGCATGCATATGAATAAAATAAAAAGACTCCACACTTGATGACCGTGTTAGGGGCACACTGAATGGGGTCGGGTACATACTCCTCAACAGCTTCCCTATAAGCATGCATTAAGTAGCTTGTCAGACCGGCAGACCCCTTCAGAATTTTTCACCAAGGAAGGCAGTGATGGTGCAGCCTTGAGTGACTTATATTACCCTCGAACCTGATAGAGTTCATGATGACCTCCGTCACTCAGAGGTATGGAGGTCGTGGTTATCCTTAAATTCTAAGGATTGAACCCAACTACTGCAATAGTAGAATTCATTTGAATACCTAGTAGAGACTTCTTTCGGTATGATTGTACCATCCTACTAGGGGGATGGGGTCAATAGGCCTATGGGTATCTAAAAATACATAGAATAAATCAACCTCCAGATCATCACGTTGGTGCTTAGATATACCTCCCTTAAGCCTAGGGGGAGGGGTTAATTATCGAAATAAAGCATTAACTTTGGTTCAGCGATGCTTGAATGTATGAGTGGATGAACGTTGTTGAGTCAGTCTTGCATAACCTCTGTGAAGGTGTCATGATTGGTATACGACTGGACCAACTGGGTGAAGACCCATGTTGTATCTGCAGGACTAAGCGAAGCTCGATGAGTTGTCCTTAGATGCGTTGGATACGGATGTGCCAAGTATAAAGACTTGAGGTAGACATCCCTTTGAGACCCAGAAGAGGTTAAGGCTAAGTCATGGAGACTTAAGCGGTTATTCAAATCACAGCCCTGAAGAGGATTGCACTAAGTCATGAAGACTTGAGTGGAAATTCAACTCATAGCCCTGAGGAGGCTCTTGCGATATACGCTAAGCCGCGGAGGCTTGAGTCTCGTTATTACGAACTGTGACCCTGAGTGGTCAAACGTATGTACTTGAGTTGAATGAATGTGTGATTGCTTGCTTACCAATCCATTAGTGGTTCTGACCCCGTTTAATGAAGATTTCAGGTGTTGAACTTGTGTTGCGATATGCGGAGCAAAGCGGCATCGAGTTCCAGGGTTTCTCTAGACAGAGTTGTACTGCTTCCTTTTATTGAACCTATACTGCTTTTCCAATCAGTGATGTTGTAATAAACATGTGGTTTTTGATAAAATGGAATACTTTGGTGGTCAATGAGTTGCTTGGCCATATACCTGTAGTGTGCCTGGGGTTTTCTAAAATTGACGACTCATTATCGTCTGATTCTGCTACTAAAAGTTTTTCTAAGTTCCGCTGCAAAGAAAAAAAAATTCATGAAAATTTTAACTTAGCTTTGTTTTGAAAATTCGGGATGTTACAGAATTGGTATTAGAGGTTGTGTCTGAGAAACCTGATTCAAGATTCGGCGTGTTTGCGATATCGCACTGTAAGTATATTCTTCTCTAAACTTACTAATTTGAGTGCATCTTTATATAGATGGCAACTCACGACTCACGCGGTTATTGCTATCATTGCAAGTTCATGCACGATGAATGGATATGCCTGTATGAGGTTCAGGACTGCCAGTTTTGTGGCAAGGATGGGCATTCCGCCAACGAATACCAAAGGAAATATACCGCCGATATGGGTCGGCGGGGATCAAACGGTCTTAAGGACGAGACCTTGTGTGTCAGTGGACTGCATCACTCAAGTATTAGGAGTAACAGTACCCCAACGACTTCTGATGGATCACCGAGTCTGAGAGACTTTGATTTGAACTTCCTTGGAGAAGTCAATCGCTCACCAAGCTACCACCCGACATCACATACGCCAAGCTGGAATGATCTGAATGAAAGAGGGGATTCCTTTTATTCGTTGATCATAATTTCAGACTCCCGAGTCTTGATACTGTTGTCTGGGAGAGTGGACCGGCATCCCTCATCTATACCTAGGAGTCGCTTGAGAGTGTGGAAGTGTCACCCAAGCCAACTTTAGTAGTGCCTAAACCAAGGAGATATGGCAACCGATGGACTTTTTTGAGTTCATACTCATCAAAGAAATTCAGTTCTTAAGAGACTGGTGATGTTTTGGAGTCAATAGACTCATGTATATAGTTTCTCGTCGCCTATGTCTGCCAGTGTGGCATGACATTTCTATATGAGGCGATGTTTGTGTAATGGAATGTATATAAGTAAATCAAGTTTTACTTCCCTATATACATCAAGAAACTAAAAACAAGTGTTTGTGTGTGAATAGATAAATGGCTCCTACGACGAGGAGAACCATGTTGAACGAGGAGTCCCATACGCAAGAATTCCTGCTGGAGACGCTCAACAACCTGGTTACAGCCATCCGTGAGACAAGGTCAGAACCAGTCACACCTCGCAACGAGAACCTGGGAGGAATAACCTATGAGAAGTTCCTCAAACTTGACCTACCAGTTTTCGTTGGTAGAGCCGATCCAGAGCTTGCAGAAAGCTGGATCGAGGAGACAGAACGCGCCTTCCTGGTATTGGGTGTACCAGAAGAGAAAAGGACCAACTTTGGCACGTATCGATTAAAGGACAATGCACGGAAGTGGTGGGATACCACTAAGTTGATCCAGTTCTCACAACTCGAAGTCGTTCCTTGGGAGAACTTCCAGAGAATCTTTATGGATAACTACTTTCTATTGCATTCCAGAAACAAGAAAAAGATGGAGTTTCTGGAGTTAGAGCAGAGCGGTATGAGTCTGATCGACTATACCACCAAATTCCAAAATCTAGAGCGATACTACTCTCGGTTGTTTGAGACAGACCAGAAGAGAGCCGACAAGTATATCAACGGTCTGCGGGAAGGGCTGCGGTCTCGAGTTATAACAAGCATGCCCTCAACCTTTCAAGCTGCAATGGCGGCAGCTTCAAAAATTCACATGGATTGTGAGCGATCCAAAGGGGTCATAGCAAAAAGGTATGTAATCAATGGTGGGAACCAAAAGAGAACGTTTCCAAGTGGCCAAGGTTCACGACAACCATTTCAAAAGAAGAGGTTGCAAGGTGGGAACGTCGCTCAGCAAGTCATGAAACCCAGACAGAATGTGGCTCCTAATAGTCAGCAGTCCAACTCCAGCTGCCCGAAGTGCCTTGTGAACCACCCTGAGAGTCCATGTCCTCGTGACACAGGTGGTTGCTTCTATTGTGGCAAAATGGGCCACATTGCGAGGCAGTGTAGTAAGAAGCTTGTGGATGAGCAAAAGAGGAATACCGGATCTATCGAACCCCCTCAACAAGTGCCATAACGTCCCCAGTTCCAACGACCACCACCTAAAGTAGAACAAAGGCCTGCTGCAGGTCGTGTATATGCTGTAACGACTGAACAAGTCGAAAATAGTGACCTGATTGAAGGCACCATACCTATTAATGGACATGCAGCTTACGTCTTGTTTGATTGTGGTGCTACTCATACTTTTATCTCTGATGATTTCATCGAACAACTCCACGCTTAGGTGCAACCGGTTGATAAAATGATCGAAGTATACAACCCGTTGGGTTCGCGCACCAAATGTATCTGGTGTGTGAAGAACTTGGATATAGAAATAGTTGGGCAACACTTGCCTACTGATTCCATCCTAATCGATATGGTACAGTACAATGTCATTCTGGGGATAAATTGGTTGGTCTAGAACAATGTCAGGATTTTGTGTTGCGAGGGCAGGGTAATTCTATCTCAATCAGGATTGCCTAAAGTGGAATACCGGTTATCCAAATTTGTCCCGCAGAAACGACTCATATCAGCTCTTAAGGCACAAAAGTACCTTAAGGACGGTTGTGTAGCCTTCCTATTAAGCCTCTTAGTAGAAAATTCAAACATCCAGTCCCTTGAGAGTTTGAAAGTGGTACGGGAGTTTCTCGATGTGTTTCCTAAGAAATTGCCAAAACTTCCACCACTTCGTGAGGTTGAATTTGGAATTCAATCCTTACATGGAACATCGCCGATATCAAAGGCCCCCTATCGAATGGCACCAGCTGAACTCAGTGAGTTAAAATGTCAGTTGAAAGAATTGATGGAACAAGGGTTCATCCATCCGAGTGCATCACCGTGGGGAGCCCTGATGCTATTTGTGAAGAAGAATGATGGATCTCTTCGGTTATGCATCGATTACCGGATGCTTAATCAGGCAACCGTTAAAAATAAGTATCTGTTGCCTCGGATTGAGGACTTATTCGATTAACTCAGAACAGCGAGAGTGTTCTCCAAGATCGACCTCAGGTCTGGGTATCATAAACTCAGAGTTAAAGAGGAGGATATACCTAAGACTGCCTTCAGAACGAGATATGGCCATTATGAGTTCGTAGTAATGCCTTTCAGACTAACTAATGTGCCTGTTGCCTTCATGGATCTGATGAATTGGATATTCATACCATATTTGGACAACTTTGTCATTGTCTTCATTGATGACATTCTCGTATATTCAGAGAACAAGGAACAACACAGTGAACACTTGAGAATCGTCTTGAAGACCCTTCAGGATAATCAACTCTATGCCAAGTTTTTGAAATGTGAATTCTGGCTAGACAAAGTGATGTTCCTTGGCCGTGTAATATCAAGAGATGAGATCGCAGTGGATCCTGCGAAGG
Organism: Nuphar pumila; assembly: GCF_984573655.1. NCBI lineage: Eukaryota > Viridiplantae > Streptophyta > Magnoliopsida > Nymphaeales > Nymphaeaceae > Nuphar > Nuphar pumila. Next base: position 80,777,960 of record NC_143251.1, on the reverse strand, counting down.
TGGAAGCTGTGATAGACTGAAAACAGTCAGAGAATATCACTGAGGTCTGTAGCTTCCTTGGACTTGCCGGATACTACCAGAAGTTCATACAAGACTTCTCTCGAATCGTCGTACCCATAACGAAACTGTTGAAAAAAGGAGTCAAGTTCGAATGGAACGACCAGTGTAAGGAGTGCTTTGAAGTTCTCAAACAGAGGCTTACTACTGCCTTTGTCTTTACTCTACCTTTTGGTCAAGGAGGATTCGTAGCTTACACGGATGCCTCAGGGACGGGTATGGGTTGTGTATTGATGCAGCACGATAAGGTGATCACCTATGCATCACGACAATTAAGAATACATGAGAAAAACTATCCAACCCACGATCTTGAGTTTGTCGTGGTGGTATTCGCGCTTAAAATTTGGCGACACTACCTATATAGAGAGAAATTTAAGGTCATGTCGGACCATAAAAGCTTAAAATACCTCTTCTCTCAAAAGGAGCTCAATATGTGGCAACGGCGATGGCTGAAATTCCTCAAAGACTATGAATTTACGCTTTCCTATCACCCTGAAAAGGTGAATGTCATAGCAAATGCCCTTAGTCGCAAGACTGTTGGCACTCTCGCCAGCCTCGCAGGACAATGGAAGTTGATGGAGAATTTTGTCGACTGAAAGCCATTTTTTGCTAATTCTGGCAAAATCCGATTGTCATGCTTGACAATCAACATTGAGATCCTTGATCGAATTGTAGCTGAACAATTCAAGGACCCCTAGTACTTGGAATTAAAAGCTCGTGCTGAAAAAGATGACACTTTCTTCCATTTGAAAGAAGATGGAGGAATATGGATGGAAGAAAGAATATCGGTTCCAAATAACCCTGAGTTAAGAGAGGAAGTACTCCGGGGAGCTTATAGTAGCAAGTACACTATCCACCCTGGAGGTACAAAGATGTTTCGAGACTTGCTGAGAAAGTACTGGTGGAGGGGTATGAAAAGAGATGTGGCTATGTTTGTCTCGAAGTGTTTGATATGCCAGCAAGTCAAGATCGAACAACAACGACCTGGCAGAAAAATGCAACAGATCGAAATTCCAGAATGGAAATGGGAAGGCATTACGATGGATTTCATCATATGACTACCTCAATCTAAGAGACAACATGACTTGATATGGGTGATTGTGAACAGACTCGCCAAGTCTGTTCACTTCCTTCCAATCAACACTCGGTATTCAACAGAACGATTGGCAGAAATCTATGTTCTGGAAATCGTCAGACTCCATGGAGTGTCGATATCGATCATATCTGATCGTAACTCGAAGTTCAGCTCCCACTTTTGGGAGAAGTGGTTGAACTTTTTGCAGTGATATTTTTAAAAGATATTTTTCAGTAAAAGATTTAGAAAATCGTCAACCAAAAATAATAAAAACCGACTTTCCACGAATGTGGCAAGTACGGGTCGAATCCTCAGGGAACGGGAAATATTCAATTTACTTCTAAAATTTTCAATTTATTAATATCAAACAAGTAATCTAAGTTGAATAGTACAATTCTAATGAAATTACAAACTAGGAACTACAGTCAACTAGAAATAGATTTCTAAAGTATTCTCCAGATTGCCAGTGGTAATTTCGTCCTTTCACCACATTTGCATTTACACTCTCATTCTGAATTCACCTTTTGACCTGTTGGAAACTTTATCAACCTAAAATACAATAAAACATAAAATTAGTGCACAATTATAATAACTAATTCTAAAAATTATACTAAACCTAATTCTACAAGGAATTACTGAACTAAATTATAATTTAAAATCAAAATTAACTAAAATGTCATTTCTCAGTACATCAACTAACTATTCTGAATCTAACCAAGTTAATTGCTGCAAATATACTAACTAACATGCAGAAAAACAATAAAAACTACTGAAAATCACACAACTAATAAAATAACTATTTTGCCCTCAAATAGTGCAAAAGTGGATTCTGACAGGTTTACGCAAACAGTGAATTTGAAGGGGCAAACGAAGTTCGATTTTCACAATTTTTATTTTGTTTTGTTCCTAACAGACTCAAGAATCTGTCAGACTTTACAGATTTGAAAAACTTCTCCGGAATCTTCAGATATAAGCGTTTCAAATTCGTATAAAATCTGGAAATCGTATGTCCCGAAATTTGAAAACGCGAAAAAGCTGATTTTGAAAAACGCTTAAAAGTCAGACCAAATCAACTCAAAATGAGCTGATTTTTGGTCTGTTGATAGTGAACATACAGATGAAGAGAATAGAATAAAAATTTTGGAAAAACTCAGAAAATTTTCACATAAAATGACGAGTGCAAGTTGATGCAAAAAACCGATTTTTAAATCAATGCAGTATTCATTTAAAAGAATCCACTAAATACACTATGACATTGAATTACATGTAAAAACAGTCCTAAACACTTCTAATATACTGTTAAACTACAGAAAATGAAAGCAAATAAATTAACTAAACAAACATGTAAATGAACTAAACAAGTTAATTCTAAATCTAATCTAAACGAAACGCTACTCTTAAACTATTGTAAACTAATGTGCAAGACTAATTAGAATATCTACGTTAGTGAATTTAACTAATCCTAATAAACTCACCTTAATGTAAGCTAACTATATAACAAAGAAAACACGAAGATTAAATCCAAGGCTAACTTAAAATTAATGTTAACACAAAACTTCGACCTAATGTTAGTTAGTCAACTTAGCTAGGGTTAATTACCTAACTAGGGTTAGTAAGGGGGACGGTTTAGAGTTTAGCTTTGACATAGGTTCACGCCACCCTAGATGGACCCACTAGGGTTAGTAAAACTTTGACTTACTAAACAAAATCACCTACACGGTTTTAATTAATTTCTAATAACTAACCTAAGTACTTAGGGATTAATCAATTAGAATTAGTAATTAGATCTCCAATCCTAAAACAAGATCTTAGCCTAGAAATTAAATCAGAAATTAAATCAAAACCATTATAAAGACAACTTACTTTCCTAATTTACTAAACACGTTTTTGAAAGCCTAAATCTAAATCAAAACCTACTAAAACCGTTAATGCTATCTCTATGCTATGTCAAGATATGGAATTAAGAGAGGGCCTATAAATACTAAGCAACGAATTTGGAAATGAAAGCACCCATACACTCTTACCTTAGGGACTCATTTGGAAGGAGTGTAATTGCAAAACCGTCCAGCTCAATGGGCCCACACGGTTTCCATTTTTCATTAAAATAAGATAGCCACTTTTGAAAATCTTTCCCAAAAACCTTGCACACGAATTTTAGAAAGGGGATTGAAAATCAAGATTGTTTCCAAATATGAAAGGAGAGATACTTCTATCTTGGCCAGGAGGAGGGATCGCAATTGCCTCAATTGAGTTCCACGAATTTGAATGGGCTACCACTCATGCCAAAATCGTCCCTTAAACCAAAAATACCACTATGCCCTTCATACTAAAATTCAAAATTAAATAATTAACTAACCTAGGCTCTCACTAACATAACTAAACTAACATCTACACAACTAAATGTAAGGGTACGAATGGGATGTAACACACAACTCGTTAAAGACTATTTTGGCTAATATCCACAAATCTAAATTACTTAATTAAATTGTAAACTTACTAAAACCCAATACAATGAACCTGGACCCTAAACAAAACTTTCCTAAACTCTAAGCTACAGCCATGGCTACCTTCTCCTATGAAGAAGACGACAGCCATTAACACACAAAAATCGACTTCTTTAATTCACGCAGAAAAATTATTCTCTCAACTAAAACACGAAGACAAACAAAATTTTAGGCAAGCTAAATTAAGCTATGACTGAACGGGATTCTAATGAATCTAAAACATTAAACTAGACTAAACTACTGTAAAAAAATTTATTTTATCACAGCAAACACAGTTGGACGTACACCACAATCGGCTAAGCTAGGCTTAGCCGATCTTCACTATTGGACGAGACACCCTACATAACCACTATTAAACCCTATAATTAGATTCAAATGCAATCTTAGATGGATAAAAAACACACTTTCAACCTATTGAATGCCAAGGAAAATCAGAAAACGAAAAAGCTTCAAAACATCAAAACCGGTTAGATTTTGTCTAACCGACTTTGAGATTCGACTAACACAAACTACTAGAATGGTTTGACATCTAACCTACGACTAGACTTGACCTTCAAACAACAGAAAATACACAAATAACGACAGTGGTTTTACTGTCAAAAGAACAGAAAATAGGAGATGGGTTGGGGTTGAGAATAATGGACTCGATTTTCCTAAAAGAACGGGGAAGAAAAAGATCATACCTCAAGGGCGATCCGACGAAGGTGGGGGTGAGGTAGAGCGGTTTGAGCCAATAGACTTCGCTGCCAAGCTCGTGGTTGATGTGCTGCACATCCACGTGATTGTGTATTGTTGCAAAAGTACACCCAACAACGGTACCGAGTGGTGGAAGTGAATGGGCTGCGCCTAATGGAGAAGAGGGTTGAAAGGGGAAGAAGTCGACCTTTCCAAGAGGTGTAGACGGCACACCAGTTGAGAATAGCACCATCGTTGATCTGTAAACCTGCAAAAATTATAGCAGCACACGTTAGATGATTAACACAATGCTGAGGAAGAAGATGGTGGAAAAAGCAAAACGTGAATGATAAGAAATCATAGACGAAGGAACATCAATGGAGGTGGCATGTAGAGGACGGCATGGAGGAGGAAGAGGAGCTCTGGCTGGGCGCAAATCTCAAAGCAAAAACGTCTTAGGGTTTTCAAAAAAGCATATTTAAACTTTGAGCTAAAGTTTTCACAATTTCAAAAAGAGGTTTAAAATAAAAAGAAATGCTATGCGCCTCTTTTGAAGGGGGTTTTCTGAAAACATTTTATAAATTGGGTTTGGATCCCATGTGAGTTGGATTGTGATGTTTAAGAACTGATCCAATACCCAAGATGATCTATTTGGGTCGGATCTTAATCTGAATTACCTTGAAATTCGTGCCCAAGCACTAAAATTGCAATATCTCACTCAATTTAACTCTGATGTAATTGAAATTCGAACCAAGACTTCTTTATATCAAAATACATCCAATCATGGGTTCTAAACCTTAAGATCACATAAAAATGCATGAATATTATATTAAAATAATGTGCATTTCATGCATCATCAAGCAGCTTCAGAAAGCCCTGGGGACGAAACTCAAGTTCAGTACAACATTCTATCCCCAAACAGATGGGCAATCGGAACGAACCATACAAACTCTGGAAGATATGTTGAGAGCCTGTATGCTAGAATGGAAGGGTGATTGGGACTCCCACTTAGCGTTGGCTGAATTTGCTTACAATAATAGCCATCATGCTAGCATTGGGATGGCACCGTATGAAGCCTTATACAGACAACCCTGTCGATCACCAATCCATTAGGGTGAATTAGATGAGCGGACCTTGGACTCGCCCATCGTGTTGCAGCATTATACTGAGCAGGTCCACATGATCAGAAAGAAGCTACTGACTGCTCAGAGCCGACAGAAGAGCTACGCAGATCAACGGCGTAGGGAGCTCACTTTTGCGGTTGGAGATAAGGTTTTTATCAAGGTCTCCCCAACCAAGAGTGTGTTTCATTTTGGAAAGAAGGAGAAGCACAACCCCAGATTCGTTGGTCCTTTTGAAGTTCTGAGTCAGATCGGAGAGACCGCCTACTGAGTAGCATTGTCACCGCAATATGCACAAATACATGACATATTTTACGTATCAATGCTTAGAAAATACGTTCATGATCCTTCTCACATCATCCAACATGAAGATATCGACATTCAAGAAGATATGATGGTGGAAGAAAGGCCAGTGGAGATCATGGACCGATGGGAGTAAGTGCTAAGAACGAAGGTCATTCCACTTGTTAAAGTGAGATGGCAACATCATGAAATCAATGATTGCACTTGGGAACCCGAATCTGATATGCGGGATAAGTAACCTTAGCTATTCACTTTGTACTCTTAACTGAATTTCGTGGACGAAATTCCTTTAAGGGGGTAATGATGTAAGACCTGCAATTTTTCAGTATAAATTTTGAATAAAATTCATGAGGAATTTACCAGTAAAAATAGCATTTTCACTCAGAATGCGAAACAAATCAATTTCTATGAACCAATTATACTTAGGATATTCATCGCTTTGAGAATATGTGCTCAAATACTCTAAAAGTCATAACTTCCTACCTAGACGAAATCAAGAGATTTCCTTGAGCCAACTTTCTTAGTTACGTCAATACGAAGGCAATGGCGTACTCAGATTTTTTTGGAAAAAAATTGCCGAAAAACCGAAATTTTTGTGAGACCCACGGAAATGTTGGTGGGACCCACAGAAATATTCTTCAGAAAATATCTGGTGGGACCCACAAAAATATCCCATAGAATTTTCATGTAGGCTCCACACCAAGGAACCTCTTGCCTTTATTTTAAAGTAAGGAGTGGTTTAGTAAATAGGCTAAACCTTATCCTTTAAAAGGATAAGGCTTATCCTTTAGAAAGCCAAGGAAGGTTTGCCTTCCTTGGCCTATAAATAGAGGATCCCCCCTCCTTGAAAAATCGCCAACCCCTCTCTCCTCTTCTCTTTCCTAAACCTCCCCTACCTAGCCTAGCCCAATTGAGCCTGCCTAACTTGGTCTGAGTCTGCCTGACCTGGTCTGAGCTCACCTGACCTGGTCTGAACCCACTTGACCTGGTCTAAACCCAGTTGACTTGACTTGAACGTGGTTTGGTTTGAAGTCAAAGTCAAGGTCCTTTTTTGTCCAGATTCTAGTTTGGTTTTCTGAACCCAGATTTAGCCTGTTTGGGCTGAGACCGAACCCAGTTTGGTTCAAACCACCTAGGTTGAGCAACTTGACCTGCTTTACCTCTTTCTCAACTAGGTCGAACACATCTGACCTAGTCTGACCTCTCAAAAGGAGGATCGAAGTCATCAAAGTCGTTGGAGCCTTTTAGAGTTGTTTCTTCTGCAAATTGAAGTAAGTTCGCTTCGTTGATCCATCTCTTTCAAGTATTTGCTTGTTTGCATATAGCATATACTTTCTAAAGTAGTATCTGACCCTAGTTCTTAGTTGAGCCCTTTGGGACACTTCGATGATCAACCACTCACCTTGTAACTATCATCGGATATATATGTTGAATACGCAATATATGCGTTTCTAAAAATGGTATCTTACCCTAGTTCTTGGTTGATCCCTTCGGGACACTTCGGTGTTCACCCGCTCGCCTCGTAACTCTCATTGGATGCTGAACCTCGTGTATATCATCTGGTGACTGTCGTCGTGTCTTATATCGCCAAGTTCGTATAATTTACCATTGTCGTCGTGTCGTATGATGCCAAGGCTCCCTATTTTCTGCAATTTCCAATTATGCACTTCCGATTATGCATTTACATTATGTTGTCGCATCGTATGATGCCAAGGCTCTTTGTTTTCTACATTTTCGATTATGCATTTACTTACGCCGTCGTGTTGAATGACGCCAAGGCTCCTGCTTTCTGCAAATATATGTGTAGAATATTGTGTTCGGTTACACACCCCGAACAATAAGTATATGCATTTCACTTACATCGCCGCCATATAAAGCACAAGCTTTTGCTTATATTACATATATGGCGTGTAAGTGAGCGTTCAAATGGAGATCAACTCCAAATCGCCAATGTGATTCCCTTATCGCTCCTCGTTCAAGATTCTACTTGACGAATGAAGCCCCTATTGGAAAGGCTTCGCTTTTTAGCAAAACTGTTCTTTACATAAAGACTAAGTCATTTGTGTATGGCCTGGCTATGGCCTAAGGTTTCAAACAACCTTGATGGATGCAAAGTATGCACAACAATGTGTATCTATTTCTCGAGTTAAGCGTAGCGATTTTCTGTCAAAGAGGGGAGATGCCACTGAAATGGATAAAAGAAACGCACGCTTACTCCGTCAAAGAGAGGAAGTGCTGCATAAATTTTTGAAGAAGCTAAAAATAGCTCAGAAAAGAGCGTAGCAGGATACTCCGTCATATAGTAGAGTGCTACCCAATCCATGAAAAACTTTCTATAATATAGAAAGGATCGTCGCATCCCTGTCGTTGGAGCAGGGGAGGTAATGACGAAATGGTTGGCAGAAGAGCTGCAAGAACCGATTAAATGGCACAATGATGCTCGTTGTTGGAACGATGCCAGATTGGCTCGTCTCCCTAATATCTGTAAGGGCACCTTGCTCATAAGGGTCATTGCGCCAGAGTAGTAGTTGTGCCTTGACTAGGTTGTGGGCTTGTTGCATAAAAATACGTTGAGCAATCGATCCATTGTGATCGTGTCATAATCATGCTCATCGAGAGACTAATATACAACTAGACTCGTAAGGGCCGCAGAGCCAGAGTACGTTGTCCACCCGAAAGAGGTGTGATGCTCATGATGGTCGCAGTGCCGAGAGCAAAGTCAGGCATGCATATGAAAAAAATGAAAAGACCCCGCGGTTGATGACCGTGTTAGGGGCACACTAAATGAGGTCGGGTACAGACTCCTCAACGGCTGCCCTATAGGCATGCATTAAGTAGCTTGTCAGACCGGCAGACCCCTTTAGAATTTCTCGCCGAGAAAGACGGTGATGGTGCAGCCTTGAGTGACTTATATTACCCTCGAACCTGATAGAGTTCATGATGGCCTCTGTCAATCAGAGGTATGGAGGTCGTGGTTATCCTTAAATTCTAAGGATTGAACCAAACTACTGCAGTAGCAGAATGCATTCGAATACCTAGTAGGGACTTCTTTCGATATGATTGTACTGTTCTACTAGAAGGATGGGGTCAACAGGTGATCATGCATATAATTCAGGGATTATTAACATTTAAATATGCATGATTTTATGAAATAATGTTTCAAAAACCCAATTTTATGATAGTTTTCGAGTAAATGTGCTAAAATGATTTAAAAATAGAAAATGCATGAAAAATAGTTTTATTTTACATTTTTATGCATATTTTAGTTTTTGTTATAGTCATAGTAGTTTTAGTTTTAGTTTTCAATAAAAATAATAATAAAATAAAAATTAGAGTTAAAAATAGAGTTAGATATATTTTGAAATGAGGTTAGTGTAAATAATTTTTTTTAGATTAGTTAGTTAGTTAGTTTGAGGTTTTTAGTAAATAGTTTGTTTTTTTTCTAATACTCTTTTAAATAGTTTGTTTTTTTTTAAACAAACCATTGCACGGTTTGTGTTTTGTTTGAAAATTGAAAAAACTAAAAAAATTATATATATAATAACAAACCGGTTTTACACAGTTTGATTTCTTTGAAAAAAAAAACCCAAAAAAAAATAATAAAACCGGCTTGAACCGGTTTGCATTTTTTTCAAACCGGTTCCAGCCGGTTTTGTGTTTTTAAAAACCCCAAAAAAAACGCAAGTTCAAGGGTCTCCCCTCTTACGCCTGAGTCTCCCCTTTCTCCTCTTTCCCTCTCTTCTCTCTTTCCTACTCCTTCCCATCCACCGTGTTTCTTCCCTCTTTCTTCCCCTTCTCCCTATCTCTCTTCTCTTTTCCGGTGGTGGTGGATCCTCAATCCGGCGACGGCGTGATGAGGTAGAGGCCATTCTTTTCTAACCCTTCCAGGTGTGATTCACGGTAAGTCTGTTTCTTTTCTTCTTCATCTTTTTCTTCATCTTCTTCTTCTTCTCCTTCAGTTCTTCTTCTTCTTCATTTTCTGATCTTCTTAATCTTCTTCTCTTCCGATTTCTTCCTCTTCTTCCTCTTCTTCCTCTTCTTCCTCTTCTTCTTCTTCCTCCGATCTTCTTTTCTTCTTCTTCTTCTTCTTCCTCTTCTTCTTTTTCAGATCTTTCTTTTCTTCTTCTTTCGATCTAATTTTTCTTCTTCTACTACTTCTTCTTCTTCAGCTTCGTTAATTTTTTTAATTGATTCTCCAGCTGTGTTGATTGTGAAAAACAGAATAAAAAATTTAAAACAGAAAAAATCAATAGTTGTGTTTCAGAATTTTTTTTTCTCTGTTCATTGTCTGATTTGTATTTTGTGAAGTAGTTAGTTAGATCTGTATTTTAGTTTTATAAGTAGCTCATTAGTAGTTATTAAATCCTGTTTTTCATTCATCGAATAGAGTAAAGTTTTGTTTTCAGTTTTTTTTTCCTGTCTTTTAAGTAATTCTTTCTGTTTTGATAATTTTTACTCTGAAATTCTTGTCTTGATCATTGTAATCTCCTATTAGCCTTTGAATTTTCGGTTATTCATACTTTGATTTCCTGTTTACTGTCATCTTCTATTTTTCTATTTTTTTTTATTGTCATGAATTTCCTGTTTTTTTTATTTCCAGCATATTCATTGAATTTCTGTTAGTTCATGTTATTTTTTTCTTCATTCTTATGTTTTTCTTGCTTTAACATTACGGTTTACAGTTGCTTTTATTTTACAAATTAAATTTCTGTTTTTCATCTTCAGTGAAGTCTTGTTCTAATTTTTTTATTTCATGTTTTGTTTGCATTTGTTTTCCTGTTTTCTTTGAATCTTTGAGTATTGTTTTGTTTTTTTTCAAATTACAGATTTCCTATTTTGTTGAATAGTTTCTAATTCCTGTTGGTTTAATTCCTTTTCTTTTCTTATTGTCATTTCTTTCATTAAAATTCTGTGTAGTATTTTGTATTTTCTTACTGAATATGTGTGTTTCAAGTCTTGCTTTTCAGATTACAAGTATTCTTGTTTCATATTAATTCTTGTTCTTTATTCATCGTTTCTTGATTTTCATTGTTTTCAATTCTTTAGTTGTGTGTTTTCATTAGTTCATTTTCATATGTTTTGATAATTAGATTAGTAGTTAACTGAATTCTCTGTTTTGCTTTAACATGCTTTTGTAAGTAGCATTTAACTAGTTTAGTATAATTTTACTTCTATCTCTGGTACTGCTCGTGTTCTTTTGACTTGTGCAGGATTGCACAGGACTGGGGCGGAAGCGATTACGTGACACGAAGTATGAAGAATAAAGCTTCTTTTTGCTTTTATTTTTAGAATTAGGAATTTTAACTGGGTTTGTAAATATTGCACTTTACGCCCTCTGCGAAGGGTATTCATTTGTTGTAATAGTTAGTTGTTTTTACCTTTTCTGAACATTTTATATTTCAATAATTCGGCAATAAAGAATAGTTTAGATTTGTGTACTTGAATACGAAATATTCCCGTTCCCTGAGTTCGACCCGGTCTCATCCACTAGTGAGAACTGGTTTTTATTATTTGATGTCTGGTTTTCACATGTTTTTCATATAAAAATCTTTTCAAAATTACAACGATTTAAAAGAAGACATCAAATTTTTGGCGCCGTTGCCGGGGAACGGCGTAATATTAGTATTCACTTTATTGCCTAGTGTTTGTGTGCATTTAGGTTTAGAACCACGTATGTGCATATCTTAGAGACGAGCTTACTTTTCTGCACAGCCCACCTATTAGGATCCCCTTAGAGGTGACTGTGTACGATTGGTACCGTACACATAGATTCATATTTCTTATGCATAATCTCTGTTATGTGTAACTGCGTGGTGTTTGTTTAGTTTTGTGTTGTTTTTAGTTCACTCGCTTTGTGGTTTGCGTGGTTTGGCCGCTTAGTGCGTTAGTTAGGTAGAAAACCAAAGTTAGGACGTGTGCTACACCGGTCTACTCCAAGGTGTACGCAATGGCTGACGATCATCATTTGATCCGTCCTTTGAGGGAGTACTTCATGCCAAATACGTATACTCCCACCTCCTGCATCACGAGACCTGATGTAGGAGCGAGCCATTTTGAGATTAAGGCCAGTGTGATTCAAATGTTACCATCGTTTTATGGCCTTAGCAATGAAGACCCATATCGTCATCTCGACGAATTCCTTGAGATTTGCTCGACTATGCGAATCAATAATTTTGGAGACGACGCTATGAGGTTAACTTTGTTTCCGTTCTCTCTCAAAGATAAAGCCAAGCACTGGTTAAAATCTCTTGAGACGGTTCGTATTACTACTTGGGAAGGAATGCAAAAAGAATTTTTAAAAAAATATTTCCCAATTAGTAAAACGAATCAGTTTCGTAAAGCTATAACTAGTTTTTCTCAAATTGAGGGAGAACAATTTCACGAGTCTTGGGAGAGATTGAAAGATCTTCTCCGCAAGTGTCCCCATCACCAGGTGCCTCGTTGGCAGTTGGTGCAGTATTTTTATGACGGGCTTACTGAAAAGCATCGTCAAATGGTTGATTCGTCTTGTGGGGACATTTTTATGCTCAAGAGTGAAGATGAGGCATGGTCTCTATTCGAGACCTTGAGTGAAAACACGATGCATCATAATTTGTCTTCACGGTTCGATAGGACTACATCTCTGTCTAGTGGTCCTAGGAAAGTTGGGATTTCCGAAGTTGGGTCCGAATTAGAATTGCGTACCAAGGTTGACCAGTTGACTAGGAAGTTAGATCAATTCCTAGCCAATTCTTCGAGAAATCCAATAGAAAGAGTGTGCGAGATATGTGCTAGCCCTGCACACTGTGTTGCGGATTGTCCGGCAGCGCCATTATATCCTGAATTCGTTCAGGAACAGGTGAATGTTGCCCAAGGTTTAGCTAAACCCATGCCCGATTCATTTACATCTTCATATAACACAGGTTGGCGAAACCAGTTCAGTTCCCCATTCCATCAGCCCTCCCAGACACAGTATAGACCCAGTAACCCTTCACAAGGTTACTCACATCCTATATTTCCACAGGTTCATCCCCAGTATTGTCTACCTTCACCTCAGGAGCCCAGTCCAAGTTCATCATTTCAAGAAAAGATGTTAGAAGCATTTTCTGATATCAAGGCCACTCTTTGTTCCCATACGCAGTCAATAGCCAAGCTAGAGACTCAAATGGGACAATTAGCTCAGACATTGAGTAGACAAAGTCAGGGGAACCTTCATAGTCAATCTGTTGTCCCTAAGGGAGAGGATTCCATGTCATTTGACTTACAACCCACTGATTCACATCATGAACAAGTCAAATCTATTACATCCCTTCAGTATGGGAAGGCGTGTCACTCCACTCAGGAATCGACTCATGAGCCCCATATCACTTCTACTGACGAGTCGATTTCCATATTACCTCAGCAGAAGGGGCAAGGCCCTCAGTTGTTACAGTCTTCATATAAAGCCCCATTTTCTCAGCCTTTAGGATCACCAATTTTTAGTAAGCAAGAGGTACAGATGCAGAAGGTGCTTGACCAAGTCAAGCCTGATCATATTCACCACTTGTCTGAAGTTGCATTAATTGATACTCGGTCGGTCCTAGACTCTCGATTCTTGACCAGTCTCTCAGATGAGACTAATCTCTGTTCTTCACGTCGAGAGAGTTATGATCCTACATTTGGAGGTAGAAGGGATGGAAACACAGTGCGTACTGTCACAGATGACACTCTTTTCTTCATAGAGCCCGGTTGAGTCTGACTTCATGTCCATTGATCTCATGGACGATGAAGGATTTTTTTCAGAGATCCGTCTGGCTGGGGACGTGAAACTTAGCGCTTTATGGGAGGCAACCCATATCTTGTAGATTTGTTTAGAAATTATAGATTTTATTTTGTTTTTACTTCTTCATGAGTTTTTCATGTTGTTTTTGTTTCATTCATGAGTTTTATGTTTTGTCATGTATACATTGCATTCATTACATTCATAGAACATGTATTTTTAATTCATGTCATGTCATTCTACTCTTTTCCCTCAATTATTTTCTCTCATGTGCATTCACTTAGTTTCATATAAGCATGGGGGAGTGCCACTGGGACAGTGTCATTCAAGCATGGGGGAGGGTGTAGTTTGCACACCTGGATATTTCTGTTTACGTTCTTGCACATGTTTACACATCTCTCATAAAAAGTAGATTTTTAAAGAAAAAGTTTGAACTTATATGAATGTTATTTCAAATCTGATGTTTTTAGAGGATTTTTAAGCCCCACGAAAAAAAATTTCTGACATAAATCTAAAAATTATGGTTGTTTATGTGGATTTCGAGGAAATGATGATAGATACATGTTAGAGTTTATTTTGAATCATAAATATGAATATGCACAGTTCTATTTTTGAAAAACTAAGCAAATGAACAAAAGCATAAAAAATGATCTCAAAAGAAAAAATATAGCATGTGTTAGGTTGTTTGGATAATTCCACAATCCTTAGTAGATGGAAATTAGATGTAAGTTGAAACTTTTAATTCCATTTCGGAAAAGGAGAGTGGAAAACTTTGTGATCCTACGTAACTGAGAACAGATACAAGTTGAAATATTTGACTCTCATGTTATAAAGGTGAATGAAGGAAGTCACTTTTATGTCTTAGTTGATATCTTTTGGTATGCATTGAAAAAGTATAGAAGATATTGACATTGCACAAGGCATAAAAGCAGACCACACGCAAGCTATAAGAGAAGAATAAGTGCGCAAAAAGAAAAAGCGTGAAAAGAAAAAAGAGAGAAAAGAGCTTAAAAAGAAAGAAAAGTTCAATGCTTAGAAGTGTGATTGAGAAAACCTGTGCAGAAAACATATGAGTGAGGATAAGTAAATAATAATATGTTTTTATTGGATTTTCTAAGAATAAAACATAAATAATTGTGATATTTAGAAAAGTGAAAGAAATTCTTTTTCTGTGGTGGTATATAAAAGACTCTAATTATATTTTGATTGTGAAATAATAGGAAATATTTGTGAAAACAAAGTCTTTAATTACTTACTGCTTATGAGGATGTGTAATATTATGCATACATGACAGAGATGTTTGTGGGTAGCATCACTGCAAACCCTCACGAGACCTTACTCGTCCACTGGGGTAACCCAGGGGGTGAAAGGGCTTGTTGCATGAGCTAAATGCAACCGTGTTTCCTACGAAAGTGAGTTAGGTGATAGTTTGATTTCTTGCATTTTTCTAGTTTGCTCGAGGACTAACAAAACATAAGCATGGGGGTATTTGATCATGCATATAATTCAGGGATTATTAACATTTAAATATGCATGATTTTATGAAATAATGTTTCAAAAACCAAATTTTATGATAGTTTTCGAGTAAATGTGCTAAAATGATTTAAAAATAGAAAATGCATGAAAAATAGTTTTATTTTACATTTTTATGCATATTTTAGTTTTTGTTATAGTCATAGTAGTTTTAGTTTTAGTTTTCAATAAAAATAATAATAAAAATAATAATAAAATAAAAATTAGAGTTAAAAATAGAGTTAGATATATTTTGAAATGAGGTTAGTGTAAATAATTTTTTTTAGATTAGTTAGTTAGTTAGTTTGAGGTTTTTAGTAAATAGTTTGTTTTTTTTCTAATACTCTTTTAAATAGTTTGTTTTTTTTTAAACAAACCATTGCACGGTTTGTGTTTTGTTTGAAAATTGAAAAAACTAAAAAAATTATATATATAATAACAAACCGGTTTTACACTGTTTGATTTCTTTGAAAAAAAAAACCCAAAAAAAAATAATAAAACCGGCTTGAACCGGTTTGCATTTTTTTCAAACCGGTTCCAGCCGGTTTTGTGTTTTTAAAAACCCCAAAAAAACGCAAGTTCAAGGGTCTCCCCTCTTACGCCTGAGTCTCCCCTTTCTCCTCTTTCCCTCTCTTCTCTCTTTCCTACTCCTTCCCATCCACCGTGTTTCTTCCCTCTTTCTTCCCCTTCTCCCTATCTCTCTTCTCTTTTCCGGTGGTGGTGGATCCTCAATCCGGCGACGGCGTGATGAGGTAGAGGCCATTCTTTTCTAACCCTTCCAGGTGTGATTCACGGTAAGTCTGTTTCTTTTCTTCTTCATCTTTTTCTTCATCTTCTTCTTCTTCTCCTTCAGTTCTTCTTCTTCTTCATTTTCTGATCTTCTTAATCTTCTTCTCTTCCGATTTCTTCCTCTTCTTCTTCCTCTTCTTCTTCTTCCTCCGATCTTCTTTTCTTCTTCTTCTTCTTCTTCCTCTTCTTCTTTTTCAGATCTTTCTTTTCTTCTTCTTCCGATCTAATTTTTCTTCTTCTACTACTTCTTCTTCAGCTTCGTTAATTTTTTTAATTGATTCTCCAGCTGTGTTGATTGTGAAAAACAGAATAAAAAATTTAAAACAGAAAAAATCAATAGTTGTGTTTCAGAATTTTTTTTTCTCTGTTCATTGTCTGATTTGTATTTTGTGAAGTAGTTAGTTAGATCTGTATTTTAGTTTTATAAGTAGCTCATTAGTAGTTATTAAATCCTGTTTTTCATTCATCGCATAGAGTAAAGTTTTGTTTTCAGTTTTTTTTCCTGTCTTTTAAGTAATTCTTTCTGTTTTGATAATTTTTACTCTGAAATTCTTGTCTTGATCATTGTAATCTCCTATTAGCCTTTGAATTTTCGGTTATTCATATTTTGATTTCCTGTTTACTATCATCTTCTATTTTTCTGTTTTTTTTTTATTGTCATGAATTTCCTGTTTTTTTATTTCCAGCATATTCATTGAATTTCTGTTAGTTCATGTTATTTTTTTCTTCATTCTTATGTTTTTCTTGCTTTAACATTACGGTTTACAGTTGCTTTTATTTTACAAATTAAATTTCTGTTTTTCATCTTCAGTGAAGTCTTGTTCTAATTTTTTTATTTCATGTTTTGTTTGCATTTGTTTTCCTATTTTCTTTGAATCTTTGAGTACTGTTTTGTTTTTTTTCAAATTACAGATTTCCTATTTTGTTGAATCGTTTCTAATTTCTGTTGGTTTAATTCCTTTTCTTTTCTTATTGTCATTTCTTTCATTAAAATTTTGTGTAGTATTTTGTATTTTCTTACTGAATATGTGTGTTTCAAGTCTTGCTTTTCATATTACAAGTATTCTTGTTTCATATTAATTCTTGTTCTTTATTCATCGTTTCTTGATTTTCATTGTTTTCAATTCTTTAGTTGTGTGTTTTCATTAGTTCATTTTCATATGTTTTCATAATTAGATTAGTAGTTAACTGAATTCTCTGTTTTGCTTTAACATGCTTTTGTAAGTAGCATTTAACTAGTTTAGTATAATTTTACTTCTATCTTTGGTACTGCTCGTGTTCTTTTGACTTGTGCAGGATTGCACAGGACTGGAGCGGAAGCGATTACGTGACACGAAGTATGAAGAATAAAGCTTCTTTTTGCTTTTATTTTTAGAATTAGGAATTTTAGCTGGGTTTGTAAATATTGCACTTTACGCCCTCTGCGAAGAGTATTCATTTGTTGTAATAGTTAGTTGTTTTTACCTTTTCTGAACATTTTATATTTCAATAATTCGGCAATAAAGAATAGTTTAGATTTGTGTACTTGAATACGAAATATTCCCGTTCCCTGAGTTCGACCCGGTCTCATCCACTAGTGAGAACTGGTTTTTATTATTTGATGTCTGGTTTTCACATGTTTTTCATATAAAAATCTTTTCAAAATTACAACGATTTAAAAGAAGACATCAACAAGCCTCTGGGGTATCTTAAAATACATAGAATAAATCAACCCCCAGATCGTCGTGTTGGTGCTCAGATATACCTCCCTTAAGCCCAGAGGGAGGGGTTAATTATCGAAACAAAGCATTAGCTTAGGTTCAGCGATGCTTATATGTATGAGTGGATGGACGTTGTTGAGTCAGTTCTGCATAACCTCTGTGAAGGTGTCATGATTGGTATACGACTGGACCGACTGGGCGAAGACTCATGTTGTATCCGCAAGTCTAAGCAAAGCTCGAGGAGCTGTCCTTAGATGCATAGGATACGAATGTGCCAAGTATAAAGACTTGAGCTAGACATCCCTTTGAGACCCAGAAGAGGTCAAGGCTAAGTCGTGGAGACTTAAGCGGTTATTCAAATCACAGCCCTGAAGAGGCTTGCGCTAAGTCATGAAGACTTAAGCAGATGTTCAACTCATAGCCCTGAGAAGGCTATTGCGATATACGCTTAGTCGCGGAGGCTTGAGTGTCGTTATTACGAACTGCGACCCTGAGTGGTCAAACGTATGTACTTGAGTTGAATGAATGTGTGATTGCTTGTTTACCAGTCCATCAGTGGTTCTGACCCCGTTTAATAGGGATTTTGGGTGTTGGGCCTGTGTTGCGATATGCGGAGTAAGGCGGCATCAAGTTCTAGGGTTTCTCTAGACAGAGTTGTGTTGCTTTCTTTTATTGAACCTATACTGCTTTTTCAAGCAGTGATGTTGTAATAAACATGTGGTTTTTGATAAAATGGAACACTTTGGTGGTCAATGAGTTGCTTGGCTACATATCTATAATGTGCCCGGGGTTTTCTAAAACTGACGACTCATTATCATCTAATTCCGCTGCTAAAAGCTCTTCTAAGTTCCGCTGCAAAGAAAATTCATGAAAATTTTAACTTAGCTTTGTTTTGGAAATTCGGGGTGTTATATGAAGGGTGGAGTTATAATCGCAAGTTTACTCCCCTGGATTAGACCCTCGAAACAGTGTTAGAATATATGCTCGGCAGTGACATGATTAAGCTTCCAAGGATAGCTGATCCACCAATGGTTATGGGTAAAATGAAGGACAGATTCTGCAAGTTCCACCGAACAATGGGACATGATACTGAGAACTCTTTCGTTCTTAAAAACATCATACAAGATTATATTGATAAAAAACTGCTGGTAGAAGGTGCTGAAGATGAGAAAATGAAAATATTAAATCAGCCCTTCCTTCAACATTCAACCATAGTGATATCTGATCACCCATTTCAGCCATAAGATCACATCCAGCCATGCCCTAGCAGTGATATTGATATTCAACATCAGGTGTTAGTATTACATAAGGCCCAGCCCAATACTCAGAAGATGGACCTCATTTCAGCTTTCGGCAAGCTGAAAGTCCCAAAAGAGCCTACTGGGATATCTCCTAAGGTGGCCAAATGAATGCCATGGTTCTCCAAAAGCTTTATTAAATCAGCATCTAAAAAGGGCAAAACATCAGAGGAGAAGGTCGATATAGTGCAAAGACCGATTACTGCTTTCTTAAATATCCTGATCCTTGAATTGGCGTGTGCTTCTCCCAAGCATCAGCAAGTCCTACACGATTTACTACGAAAAATCAAGGTTAAGCCAAGCACCACCCCTGAAGACATGGCTCAGATCGTTAATCAGGCCATGACCAATGCTCCCATAACATTTTTTAATGAAGATCTACCCAAGCCCCACGCATTCCATAACAATGCTTTGTACATTGTGGTTCGAACCAGGGGGATGACTGTACCCTATGTGCTCCTAGATGGAGGCAGTAGCCTCAACATTTGCCCTGAAATGACTGCCAAGGCTTTGGGTATAAAAGAAGAAGAATACGCACCATATCTGATCACCATTTACGGATTTGATAATCATGGACAGACAGCAAAGGACAAGATCTTCTTAGAAATATTTATCAATTATTCTGTTCACACAGTGCTTTTCCACGTTGTCAATGTGCCACCAACGTATAATCTTCTATTGGGGCGAACGTGGATTCACAACGTCAATGCAGTGCCATCCACCATACACCAGTGCATTAAGTGGTCTAAGGGCGGCATGATTACTACTGTTCTGGGGGAAGACCCAGAAGAGAGGTTGCCTCAGCTTATGATTCCCCGATCGACCTATACTGTTGATATTCCTAGCATCAGAGAGAGTGAAGAGGTTATTCTCACTGAAAGCATCAAGATGTTGAAGTTAGGGGCAGGACCAGAGATGAAGCATACTGCACCAATGGTCCGATGGCAAGGACCACATTTCTTTAAAATCGGAGGTCGTCTTGATTATAGCACTTTCAGAGATCATCCTTTATTCTCAGAATTCATAAAAGTCAAGAAAGGATTTGATCTTCTATTGAAACACGGCTATCAACCTTTCAAAGGCCTTGGCAAGAATGGAGGTGGCCGGCTAGAGCCAGTAATCCCTGATCATCACCCGTACAGAGCAGGGTTGGGATTCATGGGCAACGGATTTCGTAAGGATATTGTCTTCATCAAGGGGACCCATTAAGAGCATTTGTTATCATTCATTTTCTACATCAGTTCCTTGATTCTTTCTTTCTGTAGGGACGATGTCCCATTTCATTTCATTTCCTTATGTCATCATTTCAATCTTCAATAAAGTTATCAATTTTTCTTATCTATTGGGATGCCATCCTTCCTTTCCTCCTCTACAATTTGTCTTCGAAATTCGTTGTCATTTATCCTTTCCATTTCATGCGATTTGTTTCATAATAAGACAACTTTATCTAAAAATGCTACTCATTTTCAAATTTTCAGGATGTCTTCCCGATCAATATGGAGACTAGTCGTCAATCCATCAATCGTGTCAAAATCTGCGAAGATCTATCAGGTTAAGGCAAGAACTGGAAACAGTAAAGTCACAAAGTAGTCAGAAGAAGCTATAGAATTTGATTCGTCTCTTTAAGAATTGTGAGAGTTTGAAGCGATTCAGAAACAAGATGAACCATCAACCCTAGTTCAGGATCCAACTGAAGACATCAATATTGGTTCAGAGGGTAGTCTGAAGATTCTTAAAATTGGCACTGGTTTGAGCACAGATGAGAAAGAAAGCTCATCGATTTTCTTAAACAATACCAAGAAGTGTTTGCGTGGACTTACGAGGATATGCTCGGTTTAGATCCTAAATTGGTGGAACATCGCCTCGTTCTAAAATCCGATGCAAAACCAGTTAAGCAGAAGTTGAGAAAGATGGACCCTCGAATCGAACAGTAGGTCAAGGAAGGTCTTGAGGATTTGCTTAAAGCAGGATTCATTCGAGCAATAGATTATCCAGATTGGTTGGCGAATATCGTAGTAGTTTCTAAAAAGAATGGCAAAGTTTGAATCTGTATCGACTTTCGTGATCTCAACAAAGTTACTCCAAAGGATGACTATTCACTCCCAAACATCGACCTCCTGATCGATAGCACAGCGGGTCATGCCATATTTTCCGTTATGGATGGATATTCCGGATATAATCAAAACAAATTGGCCGCTCGTGACCAATTCAAAACATCCTTCACCATGCCATGGGATACTTTTTGTTACACGGTTATGCCATTTGGACTTAAGAATGCCGGAGCAACCTATCAGTGTGCAATGGCTGCCATCTTCCATGATCAGATGCACAAGACCATGGATGCATATGTTGATGATATCCTGGTCAAATCCAAAGAAGAAGAAGATCATATTGATTCTCTCAATCAAGTCTTCAAGCGGCTCGTCCTTTACAAACTAAGACTCAACCCTCAGAAATGTGTTTTCGGAGTTAAGTCAGGCAAATTGTTGGGCTTTTTGGTCAGCAAGAAGGGGATAAAAGTGGATCCCGCTATGGCAAAAGATATCATTGACATGCCACCCCCAACTACTCTCAAAGAATTGCGTAGCCTTCAGGGACGTATATAATCAATTCGGTGATTCATATTCAATCTTGCCATGAGATGTGAGTCTTTTAATCATTTACTAAGAAAAGAAGTGAAGTTTGAATGGGGACCAAAGTGTCAGCAATCATTTGAGCGTATCAAAATGTATCTTCTCAACCCTCTTCTCTTAAAACCGCCAGAATTGGGGAAACCCCTTTTGCTATATATTTCTGTTAATCAAGTCGCTTGTGACGGATTCTTAGCGCAATATGAAGAAGGCAGTCTGATAGAACACACCATTTACTATATGAGTAAGACTTTTATTGACTACGAGAATAAGTATTCTCAGATAGAAAAGACATGCCTAGCATTGGTTTGGATGTGTCAGAAGTTGAGACATTACTTGTTAGCATCAGAAGTCAAGATCCTCTCAAAACTTAATCCTCTCAAGTATATTTTAGAACAACCATTTTTCAGTGGACGGATCACCAAGTGAAAAGTTTTGTTGATGCAGTATGACTTGGAATACGCCTCTCAACAGTCAATTAAAGGCCAAGCTATCACCGACCAGCTAGCCGATTTTTCGTTGTTAGAAGAAGTGAAAGCCGAAGATGATTTCCCTGATAAATGCATTCATAACGTTCGAAAATCTTCAGTTTGGAATCTATTCTTTGATGGATCCAAAAACATGTCCGGCATAGGAGTCGAAATCTTGTTAATCACGCCAGAGAAGGAGATGATCCCTTTCTCTCTCAAACTTGATTTTCAGTGCACTCATAATATAGCCGAGTATGAAGCTTTAATACAAGGTCTGAGAATTTTGCAAGACTTCAATGTTAAGAAAGTGCACGCTTTCGGCGATTCATTGCTCGTCGTCAGCCAAGTCAAAGCCGAATGGCAAGTAAAAGATCAGAAGTTGCTTCCTTATCAAAAGATCATTCTAGCCCTCATCGACAATTTCGATGAATTTTAACTTTTTCATATCAAAAGAGAGTTTAATCAAATAGCTGACGGTTTGGCCAACCTAAGATCCATTATGTCTTTCAAAGATAGAGAATCTTGTCGTTCTTTTGAAATTGGCAGACTTGACCAACCTGCCTTCATTCCAGTAATGCAAGTCAACCAGGTGGAACAGTAGAAGAAGCCTTAGTATCAAGATATCAGAAATTTCATTGAAACTGGTAGGCTTCCATCAGAATTATCGAAGAAGGAATAGAAAGCAATTCAAAGCATGTTCGCTCGTTATTTTATTCTCGCGAATGTTCTCTACCATCGCGAGTTCAGTTCTGAGTATTCCAGGTGCCTAGACGAAGAAGAAGCCAAGGAAGTCATTCGAGAAGCGCATGAAGGCATTTGTGGTGGCCACGTTGGTTACGAAACTCTTGTTAAGCAGATCATTCGGGCAGGATATTATTGGAAGACCATGCAGCAAGACTGTTATCGTTTTGTGAAAAAGTGCGTACAATGCCAGATGCATGCACCTTTTATTCATGCGCCAGCAACATATTTGCAATTTGTCGTCTCTCTATGGCCGTTCTCTATGTGGGCCTTCGATGTCGTAGGTCTCATCACTCTTTCTACTTCAAATGACCATAAATATTTTCTTACCACGACAGAATACTTTACTAAATGGGTGGAAGCTGTCACTCTACGCACAGTAGAGGGCCGACATGTGGTCTCATTTATTCACAGGAATATTCTTTGTTGTTTCGGTATACTGCATGACATTGTTTCAGATAATGATACTCATTTTAAGAATGAGAAAATTGTAAACACCCCAAATTTTCCTTATTCATTTCTGGACAACCCTCCTCGTGCAGTGCCAACCCTGTTAGGTCAGTGTAGGAGTCAAACCCCGAGACTATTCCAGAAAATTACCACTTTACCTATTTTTATTAGGAAAATTATCATTTTACCCCTAGGTCATCCCGGACCCCAGTCAGTCGGAGTCAACCAAGCTCATTGGTCAGTTTAGAACCGTTAGAATATCAGTCATCTCAAGCTCACAATGAACAGGCAATTTTCATTTCTGACAATTCCTGCCAAAATGAGATCATTTCTTCAGAAATGAGCTCATTTCTCACTCAAATCCAAGTCAATTGTCTCTGAGTCAGTCATTCACAGTCAGTCATATTCCCATGAGTCTAGCTTGAGCTCATCAGAAGTTCAAGCGCTTCAGTTCCAGTTCAAAACTATTTCCAAGTGTCCAGGAGCCCATTTTAGCCCATTTCAGCTCATTCAGTTGAAATTGAGCTGAGTCTGATCGATTGAGCTAGTGTTTGAGTCTTGATTTTAGTTCATCTCAGTATTACTGACCTTTGTTTTAGCTCAAACTCAGCTCAGGTTTGTAATTCACTTCACTCTAATGACCATTCCGCACCATTTCTCTAAAAATGGCAGCTTTTCTTGAAAATTTAGTCGGAAAGGTCAGTTGAGTTAGTGCGTTGTCAGTCCAGTTGATTTCTGAAACTCTAAAACCCAGCTCAATCCAGTTCATTTCAGCTCAATCCAGCTCAAACTCTAGTTTTCAGTGTCACTCTGGCCCGGTAGAGCCCGAAAATCATTTCTTGAATCATTTGGCAAATTTTATCAAGTTTAACACTTTTTGAACTGGTACAAGTGCCAATCGGGGTCAAATATTCAAATTTCTTCATTCAGGGTTAGCATTTCGCATATCATTTTATATCATTTCTCAGCATTTCATAACATTTCATTTCATTTTTGAAGTCCAGAACTCCAGTTTTATAAATTTCAATCCAGATCGAGTTTTAAAAGCTTTCAGAAATCAATTTCAAACCTTGGGTTTCCAAAATTGACATTTTTACCACCAAAAGTCTAAATTTGGAAATATTTTCTCAAGAAAAACAATCTGGATTTATTTTAAACTCAAATTTTTAAATTCTACACTGGATTTGCTTCGCAACGGGGTATTGAACTTCAAAATCCGAGCTCATTTCAAAAACTACCAAAAATAGCTTGTTTTGTCCGAGAATTTTTCTAAAAGACTATTCTACCCCTAAGATTCTCAAAACGAATTTCAAATTTGAAAAATAAGCCCACTCTAAGATGGCTTATTCATTTACATTTCCCTTTTATTAAAAAAAATGTGTTTCTTTTCAATTTTTTTTATTTGTTTGTTTTTATTTTTTATTTTATTTTGTGAGGTGGGACCCACAAGGTGGTCGACCAAACCTCCAGCCCCATCCCCCTCTCCCTTCCTTTTTTTCCTTTTTCTTTTTCCCCTTCTCTTTCCCTTTCTTCTTCCTTTTTTTCCTTTTCTTTTTCTTCCTTCTTTCCTTTCTTCTTCTTCCCTTTCTTTCCTTCCCTTCCTTTCACTGTTGCCCAGCCCATTCACGTAAAATTTTTCCCCCTTTTCATTAGCCCCTAAATACCCTAAGTCTAGGCCCATCAAAACCTAAGTTTGTTTTTTTTAAAAGAAGAGGAGACTACACGGCTGCCTCTCTCTCTCTTTCACATCTCTCTCTCCTCTCCTTCTAACCCTCTCTTGCTCTCCCTCTTACTGTTCCAGCTACACCCCTTGGCAGCACAACACCACCACCTCCATTGAAAGCAGCCCTCTTTAGCCATTGCTGCAGCCTTTCATTACCAATACCAACACCAGCCGTCCTCCCTGCTCCAGCTTTATCAAGGCATCAACGTTGGTGTAACCTCCAGCCACATCTCCAAGACCATCTCCAGCCGGCTTCCTTAGTACAACCACCTTGTTACAACCTCTTCACATCAAGGCAACGAGTTTTGCTTCAGCGTCATCACTTCTTCAACCCCCATTTAATACCAACTACATCAACACAGCACCTTCCTCCACTCCCAACCCCCATTTAATACCAACTACCCTGGTTTTCTAAGTCATTTAGAAGTCTAATTAGGAGTCTTAGGTTAGTCAGTGGCTTAATTAGGAAAGTCAAAAGGTCAAACCCAATTAAGAAAAATTGCCACCCCCCCCCCCCTTTAGAAGTCCGTTTTTTTTTTAAAAAACTCTTTAGAAAACCTAAAAAAAAATCTATATAAAGAAGCCCATAGGAGGGTCGACCCCCTATTCTTCCCCTTTTGAGTTCTTGGAGCTTCTCTCTCCTCTCTCCAGCACTTTTTCTTCTCCATTGCAACTGCAGCCCCCAAGGTGAGTTCCTTTAATGGTTGTTCATAATTTTTATTAGTTTTTTTTATGTTTTTCAATGAGTTTCACCATTGCTGCCCCTCTTTCATTGTTTTAACCATGGATTCTCATCCAAGAACCCTAAGGTCGACCCAAGAAGATGATCTATCCTTATTTTATGCTATTTTTCGAGATTCTAATCCATTAGAATCGTTTACCTTGATGATTTTCATGTTCTTAACCGACGAAACATGAGATTTACCCGTTAAATGGGTTAAATCCGTGTTTTCAAAGGTAAAATCAATTTCCATCATAGATTCCCTATATTTTATTTATTTTTTTGTCATATTAATGTTTATTTCATGTGTTTCAGCATTAAAATAAAATTTTTTTTTTGCTTTTTAGGTATTTTTTTATTGTTTTTCATTGTTAAATCATGTTTTTTTTAGTGTTTCCTAGATTTTCATGTGTTTTGATTCTAGAACTGCAGAAATCATATTGTTTCATATTTAGATACTTGTTAAAAATTGCTGAAAATTTTATATACGGTCCACGAATATGTTATTGAGTCTTTGTAAAAAAATCAGAGGTTTTAAGATTCGGGAACCTTGTCAGAAAAATAAAAGATCGAATCGTGATTTTCAGGTGTTAAAATCGTTATCGAAATTCATAGGTAAATTGTGAGTGTGTTATTTCTGTCATCCATAGTCTGATTTGTGATCCATAAAATGCAGTAGATTTGTGTTAATGCCTATTATTTACTGTGATTTTCCTGTATTTTTATATTATTGTTCACTATTTTCCATCTGTTAGAAAGTCAGACCCATACTTTAAAACTCGTTATGATTTATTAAAACCCTAGTTCAAATTGGGGCAATCATAGATCCTTAGCCATAGATCTGATTCATGATCTGTAAATAGAAAGTTCATTATTTATATGTATATTATTCACTGCTGAAATATCAAAAATTTTTTATGAAGTCTGCTATTTTTCCTTTTATTTGCAATCAGAAGTGACTGTTTTGATTGATTTTGTATTCGTTATATTCAAGTACAGATTGCCAGAACGATATCTCTCTAACTAGAGATGATTTTTCTGATCTGTAAAATGGAGAATCTTTGTTTTTTTGTCTATTATGGTTTTGTAAAATTTTATGAATTTTCATGATGAATTGACCCCTGATTCGGGTCTGACACTAAAACCGGTATATGTTCGTGGGCAAAAATAGCACATTTTAGGGTTTTGATATAATTTTCGTATCTAATTTATGTTAAAGATAGGTTTTCATGATTTTAATTTAATTTTAGGGTTATAAGAAGTTCATATGTCGATTTTTACTGATTTTGGATATTATTTGATGTTTGAATGAGTTAAATTACAAAACAGGGTACCCGCAGGATCCTAAAACACTGTCAAAATCATGATTTTTGTGATATTTTTAATTTTTTATGTATAAGTTCATATTTTTAGGGTTTTTTCATGTTTAGAATCATGCTAGGATACCTCATGTTTGAGTTAGCTGCTATTTGATCTTTTTAAACCCTAAATCCAAAGTTTTTACCAAAATATTTTTTAAAAACCCTGATTTTAAGGCCATAGGCTTGCTATCAGGGGTAATTTGGTCATTTGACCTCAATTTCAAAATTTCAAAGTTTGATTTGCATATTTTCAATCATATCATATCATCTTATGTTTGATTTATTCTCATTTGAATTTTAAAATTTATATTTTATAAAATATCTTTCTAAAAACCCTGATTTCAAGGCCATAATCTTGCTATCAGGGGCATTTTGGTTATTTCTACCCTATTTTGAATTTTTAAATCTCATTTTTATATTTACAATGTAATTTCATCATTTATGTTTATATCAGGGAAGTATGAATTGGGTTTACATTTGGAGGATATCTGATAATTTCTTAATATTTTCAGATAAATCCAAATAAACCTACATTTCTCTGCTAACATGTTTTCTAGTTTTGCAGGAACATTCAAGAAGAAGACTTTTCATTTTATTTTCTCTTTTATTTAATTTAATGTAATATTTGGAATAGGATTTACATTTTTTGCTTAGAATATGGAGCATTGCATATAGTTTAATTCTGCAAATATCAATATCTGATTCGTGCATATTTTTTTACAAATCCACCATGGTCTAGATGAATGGCACGTGCACAAGCTCTTAATGAGTTGACAAACTCGGTGGAATTCGTATTTATGGCCAAAGTAAGAATACGATTAAAGCCCAGATTTATGATCTTCGTATTAGCCATATTCAGCTTACACTCTTAGGCTAACTTCAAAAATGCACTGCATTTCTCAAAACTCAAAAGAATTTTCTCAATTCTAAAAAACATGTCATTCAAATTCATTCATTCATTCAATTTGTAAATTCTAATTCCAATTCCAATTCAAAGAAATTGATTTTCTCAAAACTTTCTAAGTCTCATTCAGAAATTAATTTTCTCAAAACTCTGAGCTTTCAATTGGTATTTCAAGTATTTCTCAACTTCAAATCACAATTTTCTAAGTCATAATATCTTCAATTTCAAAGTCTGAATTCAGAGAAATCAAGTTTTCCCAAAGTTATTTGAAATTTTTCAGAAATCGATTTTCACAAAACACTTGTATTTTTTCAGAAATCGATTTTCTTTTCTTCAAAAGCTCTCTCCCAATCATGATTCACGATTTTCAAAGTGTTATATTTTCCAAGAATTTTTTAAATCTTTAAGGCAAACATCATATTTTCAATTCTGCATTTTCAGAAATTCATAGCACATGCCTGATTCTTTGTGCATTTAGAAAATAGAACACGATTTAGACAAGTTGAGCAAAACTAAGCAGACTTTTGATCCTTGGTTCAATTACCTCTGGTAAAGGCGCTAGGAACGGTTGAACCTCGTACCGACAGACGAGTCTCATTCTACGGAATTTTCTCACATTTTAAAAACGGAGGTGAGTTATTTTCAAAAAAAATTTCAAAAGTTAGTTTGACTTGCAAAAGTAAAATTTTGCAATGATAACAGTCACCCTACCATTAATGCGGCTCCACTCCTATGCCTAAGAAGTAGTAAACCTTCGGCTGAGCAAGGCCTTATCCCTTGCCCTCATTAATGGTGTATGTGTGTTTGTGTGTGTGTGTGTGGGTGGGGGGGGGTTGTGCTGATGTTCATGGGAATAGACCCTGACTGCTCATCTAGTGTCCAAGGCCCCTTCCAATGAACCAAACCCCTTGAGATAAAAGTGGAATGCCCTTTGAATATGATAGACGAATTTGCCCCGCCATAATGGGATGCAATTAAACCCCTATGCCAATTGTATTTTAGCCCTTTTTAAGTCACCTTTGGTAAAGCAAGAGACAAGAATCCCATGATTGCCAGCATGAAACACGGTTACTGAGATATTCAAAGGGCGTTCCACTTGCATGCTGCGCCTATACAATGTAAATTTTAAGTTGTTCCAAGTTTTTGACCAAAAAGCCACAAGGGAATTATTTTGGCTAATAATTACATGGAAATGGATCTTAGACCACACATCCATATCTATTGTGGACGATAGCTGCCTACTCCTGACATATGAACAGAGCTTGTGCTAAATCCCGATTTAACAAGCACTGCCGTGTGATGGATGCTCCACACACGTCCACAGAGGAGTTCGCCCAGCAGGGGTGAGCAGTAGGAGTGTCGATGGGTCAGGTTTAGTTTGGATCCAGGTAGAACCAGACTTGAATCAGATTTTTGAGTATGATATCATGCCCAGACCCGGGTCTAATCAGGTCTATTATAAGATAAACCATACCTGGACCAAAAAAGAACTATATGAACCACACCCAAACCATACCCAGTAAAATAATATTTTTTTATCAGTTTTACATTGAAAATTTGCAGGTCTTAATCAGAACTCAGGTCGGGCCAAGGTCTGGTATAAAATTTCACAAACTATATCCAGGTTTATGTATTAATAGAACATTCGGGTCTGGACCCGAGTCTTAACCTGGTCTTCTTATTTCTCACCATACCAAGACCCTATAGGATTTGATTCGAGTCGGGTTTGGGTAAACCCAAACCGTTGACATATATATATATAAGTACTTTAATGGTGGTAGCTTCACATTTGATTTACATATATCTGAGCTCCAAATGCAAAATTGACTTTGATTACTATTTTCATGTTATATGGTGGCTATACACAATGATACCATACCGTGAAAAACTCTTATTTGCATAGATTTAACTACCAAATGGTCCAACCTGACCTATGGTTTAACTATTATGTTAGAAGGATTGATCATGTTTAATAGATCATAAGCCTCCCAATTCATAAAAATAAAAGTGGTCCAGAAATAGTATAAAACATCATATTTCAATCAACTTTTTAAAAACATGAAGATAGTAAACAGAACATGTTAAACATGATCCAAGCTAGATTTTGCATTTGGTGATTAGACATGTAAATCAAGTGTGACACTATTAGTTATGGTGATACAAAACCTATATATATATATAGAGAGAGAGAGAGTCAGAAATTCGTAGAAGCCTGACCAAACTGTGCCTGATCTCAGACTAACATTAGTGGCCATTGGATCTAAATCAGATCCAACGGCCACAACAAAATGGAGAGCCGCGACCCCAGAGGCGCTCACCCATCAAGCAATGCTGGAGCGCCAGTCTCTCTCTCACACATATCAAGCGGACCCGATGGATTATGAGTAATTCTATTGGAGCAGCAATAAACCCGACATCCCAGACAATGGTTGTACCCATTTGGACCAGTGTGCCCCATGACACTCAAACATGAAGTCCAACATGTTAAACGCTGTGATACGAATAGGACACGATCAGCGATAAACAAATGGTCAAAGCATGTGTATAAAGTACTCATTCCAACGATACATACATTCAAATTTTAAACATTAGAAATAATAGATGTCCACCCATTTTCTTTTTCTTCCAAACTTGTTTTTAAACATACACATCTTGCGCTGACGAGACACATACCGTGTCCAAACGTGTCATGCAATACATTGACCCGAATGAGTGTCACTGTGACATAGGACACAAAGCTCATCGGGACAATATCATTGCAATACCCTGAGCGCTGCAGAACACAAAAAACTGCGTAAGTGATAAATCGTAGCGTCCAAAAGGTACATCAAAATTAAGCCTTTTCAAAAAAAAAAAAAAGTGCAACAAATTGCTCAAAAAACCAAGCCCCAAAGGGCTTGGCCGTCAAGGTTAGATTCCTAGTGGCTGTCACACCTCTGGACAAACCAGCACCCAGCATAGGCAGGCATGACGAGCTTGAGCGACAAGGTCGTTTCTTAGAGTAATAAATTGAAAAAATAAAAGGTTGCTCAAATTATTAAAAATATCTCATGACACTTTTCTTGAAAATAAAAACTACTGCAAAACTAACTAGGAAAAAAAATAGCAAGGGACTGCTCATGAAATCACAGGGAACAAACCAAAAAAGCAATTATTTTTGGGATAGGACTCTATACCAGGAGAACGGGTGAAAGGATCAGGTGCAATATGATAGAACAAATATTTGTAAACTAAGCAGCTGATCACCCTCCATTTTGGGGAGGCCTGTCAGTTGTGGAGCCTGATAGATAGGGATGGCAGTGGACCAGGGAAAAGCGGGCCCCCGCCCCACCTCGCCCCGTTTAGACTGGGGATGAAGGGTACGAAGCGGGGATGGAGGCGGGGACAAAGGTTAAAATCCATCCCCATTCGAGGATGGACGCACACTTTTCCCTGCCCCGCCCCGTCCCCAACACCATCCCCGTCCCCACCACTTTTCCCCGCAATAGTCCCACCCCGCCCCATCCCCGTTTGAACCGGGGATTAAGGAGGGGGTGGAGGTTAAAATCCATCCCCGCCGGGGATGGAGGCATCATGAACTCTGTCCAATGCTTGAAAACATTGAAAAGAGAACAAGGCAACACAAATCCAACAGATGTCAATGGATCCGGTTCTGGTTTTGGTCATTTGACTGACCAATCACCATTTTACTCAAATTTAGCCAATCACCACTTACTCAAATTTAGCTAAACATTAGATCCATTTTCAAATTTTTACGATCGAATACAAAAATTAGCTGGCCACCTGTTTAGCAATATAAATGTCATGCTCAACAATTTTCTTACTCCACTGTTATTCTCAAAAATAAATAAAATAATGCCTTCACTTTACAAAACATTGGACCCATCCAATTTGTAACTTATGTAATTTACTGTTTTAATGCGTGGTTTGTCACAAGGACACGCACCAAACCCCTTAGTAGAATTGAAAATAAAAAAATTGGAGCAAAATAGAAGTTTAAATTGGAATGGCAGCCAATATAATCCGTAACATGGCATCAAAACGGCAAGCTCTTAAATTCAATCTGCTCAGAAAATGATATGTTTTCTCATAGACTTGAGTCTCCGAAGTCTGACATGTGAATGGAAATATCATAACTCATCACAGCAGATGCCCACAGACACTAGGCAGGATGAACACAACAAAAAAAGGGTTTTGTTCAAAATCATAAGAAATCAAAAGCAAAACGTTTTGGAAAGCTCTCATATATTCTTCCTCATTTTATCAGCAGAGCTTTTGAGAAATCTTAGAATAGCGTATATAGCCAATATCGGCTTCCAACCATTGAGCCACCATAGTTGTGAAACAAAACGTATTTGCACGTAAGACCAAATAAATATTTAAAATAAACAAGAGCACTAATTAGCCTAAAGAATAAAAGGGAAAATGAACAAGGATTGGATCAGAAACACGGACCAAAATAAGGATGTCATCATCTCCCCACAGAACGATTCATGATTTTAAAAAGAGAGGATTTAAAAAAAAAAAAAGGAAAAACGAACAATTGCGAAAAGAACAATAAGAAGAATTGTGTAACAAAAGGAAAACTCAAAACCCCCAAACTCCAAGAACAAAAAATAAGAGAAAAGAAGAAGAGAAAAGATGTCATCAGAGACTTAAATACGAAGAGAATCATGCTGCATTCCAGCATCCCGCACATCGTGTTTGATTGTACGCGACCTGCAGGACACACAATCAAACATTCCCTAAGGCATTGTTTGGGAGCCTTGAATTGAAGCTGTCTGGAGGATACCCCCAGTACTCAAGCTCTATGACGTTTTGAAGCAATGATGTTACCAAAAAACTGCATTAGGAATGGAGTTGGCAGGTTCCACACCATATTGCAACTTCATTCACAAGATGTTTTGGGCAATTCAGCCCTTAAGATCACATTTTGGCATAACCATATTTAGGAATCACATGGAAATGGTGTCAGTCTCAATGCAACAACGCTCCCAAACAGAGCCTAAAATGCATTTGACATTGCCAAATGTCAATGTGTTATTCCTTATTTGACAAACCATTTTGATACATGAAATTGATGATTCATTGTGGTGCATCTGGCACAAAATGAATGCAAGAACGATAATTTGGCCAGGCCTAGACCAAAGACCCAAAACCTGTGGGTTTATAAACTCATCAATACAGTTTGTAACTATCAACTCCTTGACAAATCTGAGGCCTAGAATGGGCATGTGAAATCTTGATCAGCAGCTTTCCTGGTCCAACTTTCAGCCGAAATTTTTAAACATTATACCTCATTGAAGTAGCTTCCTTCAAAGGAGGTTGTAAGGTGGATAGCACCAAATTGACAACCAACTTCCAAGCTATTAAAATCAAACGACAACTCATAAATGTCTCCATGGATTGTTAGGGGATGGAACAAGAAGAAGTAATGGCTAGTTGATCAAATTGGATTAGTCATACATTCAACAAATAAATATACAGCATTGCACCCAAAAGAAATGCAACACTGCAGTTAGCAAAAACATATGAATTACAAAGTAGAAAGAAAGTTCAGATGGTAGTAGTACTAACACTATATCAACATAATGTCACACTCAGAAAAATATAAGCATATATCAAAGTGCTGTCGACAAAATCATTTGTGAGCATCTCATTCAACACACTATGAACAAACAGTTTATTGCGAACCAATAGTGCACTCTAGCACAATTAATTTTCTTCATTACGCTTTTTAACAATAATAAAACTACCATTAAGAATCCAAACAGATAGATTACATGTTTGTACCAGGAGACAGGTAACATGATGCTACAGAATAGCAACAAGTTGTTTAATACTGGCATTCTTATAGGGAATTGCTATATGCTTCTCTCCATGAGACATCCTACTAGCGTAAGCCAAGGAAGCTCAAAATGAAAGTGGTAAGAGAAGCAACAGAATGAAATAAATGAGAAAACTTTAAAAAGCAAATGAAAGCAATCAAGCCTTAATGACTACAAGGGTGCAGCCATTTTTTACAGAATTGAATGGTCTGCATTGATAATTCAAAAAGAATTCGATTTATGCTTTTGTTGACACATCCATTGGTACCAACCAAAGAATGCAACGCCCCACAAAAGCAATAAAATGGAAGAGAAACAACAAACATATTGAAAATCATTAAAATAACATTAATGACAAGAGAAAATGGAGACTATGTCCCCAAGATGAAAACTCTGAGCCAAAGAGAGGATGTAAAATCTAAACCTAAACCATTTAACCATATAGATTCTCAAGACATAAAATGGCAAAGAAATTCATAGATTTCAGAAAGAGTATGAACTTGGATTGAATCGTGCAATGAAAATGATTTGTGTCAAGGATAAAGAATTAAAACTATAACCCAAAAAGCTAGGCTCAAATTTTATCAGCTCCATCGATCTCTCGAAATCGCGATTACTCTCAGAAATCCAACAGCAGTTGAGGCAGAATCCTCTCCAAGTGAGTTGCTTCGACTTTTCCGGCACCTTCAGCTTCAGCAATAATAGCAGCACGCTGTACAGCCTCTGTGCAGCAAAACCCACTTTCAAAATTTCGCAACATGAACGACTTCAAGCAGATTTCAGTTAATAATGAGCAACAGCAATCAGGAAATCGTGCTTGATCAGAACTACATACCGGCAACGAACGTCCTAAGAAGCTCACAGCTCAACTTCAGAGCGTTTGAATTTGCTGCATCCAAGAGTTGAAAACAGAGAAAAAGAAGTGCTCATCAGAATGCAGTCTATGACGCACAAATACGATATATACACACCCAATGCAACACAAATTGCAGGAGATCAAACTGAAGCTCTGATAAGCGAGGATTGCACACCTGTGGTCGGTCTGCTCCTCTTCGTCGACATCTCGCCTGCGGCCTTCAAAGGGAGAAGGGTTCCATGTTTCAGTAGAAAGTGGGGATTCTTAGGATCTGAAAAGAATGGTGTAACAAGTCATACCTCGTTCTTAAAGTCATTCAGACCTTCGTCTCTCTCGCGTTCTGAAGTGGCGGATCTCCATCAGAATCAAACAGGGGATCGAGGGGAAAGAAAGGAGATATAGAGAGAGGGGGGGTTATCGTGAGAGAGAGGAAGGATGAGGGGTTCTCTCACCTTGGGCTTTTCTGCTCCATACAAGCTTGAAGATGGCATGGATCATTTCCTGATCCCATTTGGAAAAAAGAACGTGAGAGAGAGAGAGAGAGAGAGAGAGAGATGTTGGGTTGATGGCTTACGGGATCAAAGGGGTTTTCAGCCATGGGAGAGGAGAGGGGGATGAGATGAGAGAGAGGCCGAGAGAGTCTGATTCGAGTGGCCGCTGCTGCCGCCTATGCGCTATGGCTCCTCCCTGTAAGTCCGTATATATAAAGGCCACGAAGGAGAGGAGGTGGGGGTGACTCAAAACCCTAATAGGCCGTCTCGTCATGCAAAGGAAAATCTTTCAATACATTAAGGAGGCGTTTGTTTCATGCTTTTTTTCTTTTTCTAACTTTTTTTTTTATTTTTAAGGCAAGCTGGAGTTAGGCAGACCCTACAAGATATCTCAAGCCTCATGTGGCAGAGAGATTCGAACCTGAGCCTGTCGCAGATTGTTTCATGCCTTTTTCTTCTACCAAAGATGCTCTCTTTCACTGAGAAATAAGGTCTCTTTCCCACAAAGGGTGAAATAAACATGTGTATGAGAAATATGAGACAACATAATAAATGTAAAAAAAATAAAATGTGCTTACTAGGGCTCCCTTCATCTGGTAGGAGCAACTTGTGAATGTCACCAAGTTGGTTAAAGGTCAAAAGTTCCAAACCCAGGGGTGGCATCCCTTGTTGGTTGAAGTTGAATGTACTCCCTCCCCAGTGTGCGAAAAGGACCCAACCAAAGACCAGTTGTGATGGAGGATTTTTTCTTGGATTATAAAAAAAAAAAAGTACATGAAACAAACAGTTGTGGTTTTTTAGTATAAACATATATGTCTCATTTTAAACGTGGTATTTATGTTGTTATTGGCCATTCGTTATAAAAAATACTATGCTTTTATTTTAAATGTTTTTATTTGTATTTATTTTTAAAATTTTATTTTTTAATGCCAACTTTTTGCCCAAACCACGAGCTTTACAAAAAAAATCTATTTATTGAGAGTTTTTGGTTGCCCATATTTTGTTTTTTTTAGTGTAGCCGATATTTTGTTGTTTCTAACTTTTGTCACTATGGCTATTAACATGATAAGATTACAATGAAATCATAGTAATTCCAAAATAATTATGTTTTGAACTTATCATGTTCTGTTTGGGATTTTATTGTTTTTTGAAACTCACAAGATAATATTGCATGATTAAAAACAAACTGATATTTGTGAATATGACTAGGGGTGTCAACGGGTTGGATTTGCCCAGACCTGACCCGTACCAAACCCTATAAGGTTCAGGTATGGTGATACATATGAAGACCCGATTATGACCCGGGTCCAGACCCGAAGGGTCTATATATGGAGCCGAGTATAGTTTGTGAAATTTTATACCCGGCCAGAACAGAGTTCTGATTAAGACCTGCAATTTTTCAAAGTAAAGATGATAAAAAATAATATTTTATCCAGTATGGTTTCTCTTATGATGGGTTCAATTAGACCCCCCAGGTCTGAACCCGATACCATACCTGAAAATCGGGTCCAAGACTGGTTCCACCTGGGTCCGAACCAAACCCGACCCGTTGACACCCCTAAATGATTAGCGTGTTATAGCCCTTGGTCACCGATACTCTGCTCAGGAAGGTAAAACATGAGATTCTCGAATCTCAAATCCAAGTAGATCCCTTGAATCTCAAGGCCCAAAGGATTCAAAGTTCAAACACAACCTAGTTTTTTTATTTGTCAATGATTTTTTTTTTATTTTTTTTTTTCAAAAATTGTTTAGCTCCTTGGTAGGGTTGAATGACCCGATTAAATGACGGGTTGAATGACCCGACTAAATGACATACCCTTCTCCAATACGTTTTTGTGAAAAGTTGTTTAACCCAAATGATATGTTGCTATTTTCTTAATTTCTCTACACTTTAAACTATGAAAAACATAGCAAAAATGCTTTCCTTTTTTTATCTTTTTTCTTTATTTTAAATGGATGATAAAAAGGCTTGGTTAATCATTTAAGAGGTTTCTTACTCATCTACAAGTGGAATAAAAAGACAAATGTTTCCTTGAATGTTTTTTCTAGTCGCATTTTTTAATAAATATAGAACATTTAATTATGTACTTCATTTTATATTTTGTTATTTTATTTGTAAAATTTGTAATTTAAACCTCATTTATTCATATCCCAGCTAGATGGACGGGCAAGTTCACTATGCTAGTTTTTTTTTCTTTCATAGAACTGTGGCTCAAGCTTCACTCAAGCCAAGCTCATACAAAGTTGTTCAAGATCCACTTGAGCTAGCTGAGCCCAGGCTTTTTGTGTTTTGAACGAGCCAAGATCATTAAGCTCAAGTTAGTCTTTGCTTGGCACATGTGGAGCCTTACATCCACCATATTTACTTTTTTTTGGTTCTCTTGTTTGGACAAGAGAAAAACCATCGTCACCAGTCACATAACAGGTCTTTGATTTAGCTCACAAGGCTCCGCTAATCATATTGTTGGATGAGTGTGGAGCTTCTTCCCTACTTGGATATGAAACTTATACTTGGGTTGGGTCCATCCATCTACACTTGCAAGTCTTTGAATTTTTGGAGGATAATTTTGTAATTTTGCCTTAAATTTTTTGTAGAGTTAGACCGTAAGAGTCTTTGTAACACTTGTGGCTTCCTCTTTTTAAAGAGGGTCATTCGCGCTTTGTAATGTATCTCTCATAATCGAGAAGTAGGCAATTCTTGTTGAACCATATAAATCTTTGTTCCTCGTGTGATTTGATTTCTTCTTTTGTTTCTTCCCAATTATTTTGTTTTTATGGATTCGTTAGTTTTGTGCCTATCATTTACCAACACAGGTAGGGGTCACTTGTGAAGATCACCGCGTTGATGAGACATCACAAGGGGTATCCTTTGCAACAAGGTTGGGTGTACTCCTTGGTGGGTAAGGAGGAGCTAAAGGGTTTTACCAACCTGAGGCAAGCCAATGGTGGTAGGGCCTATCCCTTGGCCTAACAAAAAAAAACTGCTTTTTTAATAGGAAGAAGCCTTTGATTGGTAAAACCTTGGTGGTCCCTTTTGTCCGTCCAAGAATACACAACTTAGACCTTGTGAATCGGTTATTTTTTAATAAATGTAAAAAAATATAAAAAAGATATTTTTAAAAATTATTTTAATAATTTAACATGGGTCATATGATTAACACATAATATATATATATATATATATATATATATATATTTGGGCCAGTACAGAACTATTCACTTGGGTATCGGTATCGACAATGCAGCTGAATGGATGGTCAGGGCGGATACCGATACTGACAACAATCGGGGAAAAGTACTTAGCTTTAAACAATGTATTATAACTATCCTACCAGTGTGCTTCTTATCCTGACATATTTTTAAGGTATTGATTGGATGTTTAACCTGCTTCCTCGTACATTTTTTCAAGGTTTTGGTGGCCCATATATGCTAAATACTCCTAAATTATGCCTAAGGTATGGATATATGATGCAGTAAATGTTAGTAGTTATACCTGGTCCAGTTCGCCATTCATAACTGTGCATCGTCCACTACTATCCAACAAAATATACATAGACGTTGCTTCACATGGAAGTGAAAAAATGCATGTATAGTTGGCTTAATTTCCAACAGGAAAGAAAGTCATACCGGAAATATATATATATTTTGAGAGGATGTTCGTGGTACTTTTGGTAAAGAGTGAGTGAGAATGGATAAGCAAAGTTTAGAGTCAAACTTTAAAAGTGTTTGCTTTAATCACAAGTGGGATGAAGAATTACATATGAGAAAGTTAAAGCAGTGATTGTTGGTCACAAGGTCAATATTGTGACTTAATTTCACAAGTTTTTGTGACTAACAAACACAAGTTTCAAAGCAGGAACAATCAACAACTGACAATTTGATGCAACAGTGGAGTAGAAGGATCAGGTCCATAAGGGTCCATTTGTATCTATTTTGCAATTTAGATTCTTGTTTGTTACTTTGGTCTTTCTTGCATTTGGTACACATTTTTAAGATAGGTTTAATCTTTTTATAGGGTTCTCTTAACAAGTAAGTTTATTTTTATTAGAATCAAGAGACCTTTATCTTTGAATAAATGAGAGGTATAGATGTCAAATCAGAGTTGAGATGAGATAAATCTCAATTAATTTATTTCTTTTAATTTTTTAGCTATTTCAAATTTATATTATTTCATGTTTTTTCCAATTTTCTTAGATAGTTGGTAGAGATAGTAGTAGTTTGATAATAATGATAGTAAATCTGATTTTCAGATTTACATCAATTGTATTAGCGCAAGATATTTGTCTTGATTCAATCGAGGAGTGATCTTGTCCAATTCTAGATTATCTAAGCATTCAACCCGGGAAGCATGCTTTGATCGAGATATAAATTACTGCTAATAGATCTTATATTGGTGACAAACTTGGTGGTTGACTAATTAAGGATGTTGTGTGGTCATCAGATTCGTCATCGCACCCACCAATTACTGCCACCAGTCATCACCACAATCAAACCTATCATCACCAACCGGGGCTCCGCTTGTCTGGTAGGAGCAGCTAGTGCACGTCACCTTGTGTCAGGACATTGTAAGTTCAAGTCCCAATGGTATAGTTGTATAACTAGTAGAGGTCTGCTTAACCCCACCTTGCCTTAAAAAAAAAAACAGTCAAACCCATCACTCCTAAGAGCATGCTAATGGCCCAACACATAAGAAGACTGTTCCGAGGCTACCCCAACGGTCATACATATAACAGTTAATGATAAACACAATTAATCAGATAATTAATTTATATTAAATTATAGTTAAATGTATGAATATCAAAAGATGCGTCTCTTGGGCTGAAGGGGTTTCTCACAAGAATGTGCCTCAAAATCAACTTTTATAGGTTTACAAAAAGGGCTCTATAAGCCAGGATTGTATGAGAAAAAATCATATGCAAAACAAGATGGTGCAATGACATTGAGTTCTCTGGTTTACATAGAATTATTGCACTGTGTAAGTAGGGATGGCAGTGGGGCGGGGCGGGGGACAAGGTCTCCACCCCCGCCCCGCCTCAAGATTTTATCCTCCACCCCCGCCTTCATCTCTGTTTCATGTCCTCCATCCCCGATTCAAACGGGGATGAGGCGGGGCGGGGCAGGAATATTGCGGGGTAGGGATGGCAGTGAACCGGGGGAAAGCGGGGCCCCGCCTCGCCCCGTTTGGACCGGGGATGAAGGGTATAAAACGGGGATGGAGGTGGGGACGAAGGTTAAAATCCATCCCCTTCGGAAGGTGGAGGCGGGGATGGACGTGCACTTTTTCCCGCCCCGCCCCGTCCCCGCCCCGACCACTTTTCCCCACAATATCCCAGCCCCGCTCCGCCTCATCCCCGTTTGAACCGGGGATGGAGGACATGAAACGGGGATGGAGGATAAAATCCATTCCTCGCCGGGGATGGAGGCGGGGGTGGAGGATAAAATCTTGAGGCGGGGCGGGGGTGAAGACCTTGTCCCCCGCCCCGCCTCGCCCCACTGTCATCCCTATTGCGGGGAAAAGTGGTCGGGGTGGGGATGAGGTGAAGATCGGGGCGGGGCGGGGCGGGGGAAAGTGCACGTCCATCCCCGCCTCCACCCCCAGACGGGGATGGATTTTAACCTTCGTCCCCGCCTCCATCCCCGTTTCATACCCTTCATCCCCGGTCCAAACGGGGCGAGGCGGGGCGGGGCCCCGCTTTCCCCCGGTCCACTGCCATCCCTATGTGTAAGAGGGTTGTGATAAGACTGCCTGGTGATTTCGAGCATAACAGCGCACGCTTCAGTCCACGGAATCTGTGCTTCTGCGTAAACAGGTGCAGGTTCGACAGATCCCTATCGGTGCTCGAAGTGATATGTGCACGCGAGTGTTAACGAAGATATCAAAACAGTTGACCTCGGTGAAAAAAATTATTTAATTAGCGAAAAAATGTTGGCCAATTTTTTATTTTTTTACTGAAAAGAAAAATTGAAAAAATGAAATCCTTGCCATTTATGGGGAACGGTGTGTGCTAAAATCTATCACTGGAAAAATGTTGTAACCGTATTTGACTACAAAATCCACCAATCTCTGATTTCTACATAACAAAAAAATAGAAATCAAAGGGTGAGATTAATACGAAAAAAGGAAAATCAAAGAAAGTGGCGAATTCTGAGGGACTCTTGCCGAAAATTTTGCATTAGAAAGGTCGCCCAAAAACAACATGTTTGTTTAAGGGGTTTAGGAACTAGATGAGGGACCGACATCAAAGTCGGTGTCGCTTTTTGCAGCCTTTGGCAGGTCCAAGGCAGTCAAACTCCTCGACCGCCCCACGGAAAACCTAGGAACAACACCTGACAAACACTTTTGGCACCATCGACAAGCATAGTTGAACCAAGCACTCCGTTCGGTCAAACCGAGCTCTTGGATTCTCCTAGACCAAACCCCAAAAATAGACCTGATCGTAGTACTCCTTTGCCTCCCTTGATTTCTCTTGAAGTAGAAACCCTGGTCGTCCTCCTTTGAATCAACGATCACTGGCGGTAGAACTTTGTCGAAGGGTGACCGGATTGCAGGTGAAAAAGATAGAAAGGGAGCAACAGTCTCAACCTCCCTCGAACTGTCAGCCACCAGCAGTGAAACTCCATCGACGGAGAGGGTGGGGTGGTCGAAATGGAGAGAGAAAGAGAAGGGCGAAGGTAATAAGGGTTTGGGTTTGGGAGAGATCTCCCTCTTTTCTTTTTAGTTTTATTTTTAAAGAGTTTAAATGTTCTTTTTAATAATTAATTACGAAGAGGTCCCTACATTTCATGATATTTCTTGTTATAAACTCACTGATTTTTCAAAAAGAAGGTTCTGTTTCTAAATTTTTAGAACAGGAACCTCTGACTGAAAATTATCAAAATAGTGTCTTTGCTTGTCAGATTTTTCAGAAACGGGGTATGTACTTTTTGAAAATATAAAAAGGTGGTTTATTCTTTCTATTTAACTCAAAATGTTTTAGAATTTCTGTTTTAAGGGTTCTAATTTATTTTTTGCTCAGAACAAACTTCTGACTTTTATGATATTATAGAAAAGTGGTTTTGTCTTGCAGAAAGCCTCATATTTATGTATTATGCTTAGAAATTGCATGTTCTAAAACTATTCTTGTAAGTTTTATGATAGAATTGCATGCTATACTAGTTTAGAAAGATTGAAACTAGTTACACTCACAAATATTAGTTGAAAAATGTTTTATTCATCCTAATATTTGTTTATGATTAGGTTAATGGCAAACCAAATAGTCATAGTTGAGTTGACCAAAATTGAAAAGCTCAATTGAATGAATTTTGGAATGTAGAGGAGGTAGATGAAGTATTTATTAACCCATGACAAGACCTTGCATGTGTTAACAAAAGTAAAATCTTTACTAGCTGATAAATTTAGTGAAAAAGAAAAGAAAGCATGTAATAAGTTTATAGAGGATGTTCAACTTGCTCAAGCTACTCTCCTCACATTTACGCAGGATGACCTCATACGGGTATTCAAAGACTATGACACCACCAAGAAGATGATGGAGGCAATTAAGGAGAAGTACGATATGACTTCAAAAACTCATATCATCCAACTTCTCATCGAGCTGTATAATTCATGCAGGATGAAAAAGTCAAACAACATAGTAGACCATGTCAATTGCATGCTGGTAATGGCCAAGGATCTGAAAATAGTTGGAAATGATATTCCTGCACAAATGCAAATCTCTATCATACTAAATGGTCTTCCTCCATCTTGGAAAATGGTATCAGTTTCCATGATACTAAACCAGAAAAGTCTCACCCTAATATATATATATCTCTGCAACTGTTCTTGAGAAAGAACACATAAACAAAGACAAGAGAA
Source organism: Nuphar pumila (assembly GCF_984573655.1). Classification (NCBI taxonomy): domain Eukaryota; kingdom Viridiplantae; phylum Streptophyta; class Magnoliopsida; order Nymphaeales; family Nymphaeaceae; genus Nuphar; species Nuphar pumila. The sequence continues at coordinate 80,735,161 of NC_143251.1, read as the reverse complement.
AAAATCATAAACACCCAAATGTACTTCCCAACAACCTCTCATAGGCTCAAGCCTAAGGGTCAATTCCTCAACAGATTTAAGAAGAATAAGTACCACAAAGGGCATCTAGTTCAAACTAAGATCACTAAGATTGCAACCAAGGGTGCCAAGGGTGCATGCTTTTCTTGTAGAAAAATTAGGCATTTGTCCAAATAGATCTAAGAAAGATAATCCAAAAAAATAAGTTAAAAACATGAAATTGTTTGCACAGTATTTGAGACATTGATCATGGATGTCGATCTTTCTGGATGGTGGATTAATTGAGGGGCAACACAACATATGGTCAAGACAAATGAAGGACTTGTGTAAATGAAGAAACTAAAATCAGGAGACTAGAAGGTGTATATGAAAAATAACACCTATTGTGATGTGGTCGGGATAGAGACTTATAGGCTTCAACTGGAAGGGACCAATCTACTGCTAACAAATATACTTTATGTACCTTCTAGAAAAAAATGAATCTTTTAACCGTAGTGAACTTTGTTAAGAAAGATTTCAAAATTTTGTTTCTAGGGTGACAAGGTCTGTAAGACTCGAAAATTTTATGGGAAAATTCAATGCATAATAAGAAATTTTAGAAAAATATTTTTGTATATCTATGAGGATCTTTGCATACACCTATATATATATATATATATATATATATATATATATATGAAACCCTAATATGAACATACAAATATATATGTATTGAAATGAATGCATATTCCAATGCATTGGTCATCAAAACCCTATGTTTTATCCTAATTTCATAAGATCAATCGAATTGCACATCGAAGAAGTTAATTGTTTTAACACCCTTTTATTTCACAAAATTTGAATGTGGTTCTAAAAGAATTATGGGTTTTATCGGAAGTGAAAATTGAGCAATATGAAAATATATAATATACATATTTATAAATACAAAATTTATTTCAATTTCCTTCGTGGGTGGATTTGGGTTTGACTGGAGGGTCAAAACCCGACATGGCTCGACCTCACTGGGTGCCACCCATGTGAGGGAGCCTAGCTGGTCGAGTTGACCAAGCTGGGCGATGGCAAGAAGGTAAGAAATGTGAAAGATTTTGAAAAGAGAAATCTGATTGGCCATATGGGTGGCAGCCCTATGGCACCCTTGTAATTGCAAAAGGGTAATCATGAAGGAGGTAAGCTCCTATTGGGTAAATGGGGCGGCAGCCCCATGGCACTTTTGTAGTGATAAAAAGGAGATTTGAATAGTAGAGGATGATTGGGGGAGGTGGGCGGCCATGCAAGAATATTGCATTATTGCCATTGCCTAGAGGGGTGTGAGATCACCCCAGCCATCCCTTTCTAGGATTAGATCCTAGCCCTTCATTGTTAAACCCTAGTTTTAAAAGCTTTTAGAAGGAAGAGAGAGAAAGCAAAAGGGGTGATTTTGCTCTCTCTCCCTTCTCTCTCTCTTTCTCTCCTCCCCTTTCTCCTCTAGAAATCGAGTTTCCTTGAGTGTTTGTGGTGTGTGTAAATCATTTTTTAGGAAGCTCCTCCATTCCAAGCGAAGAGAAACATCTCTTCTCCTCCCTCTATCAAACCAAGGTGAGATGTTCCATTCCTTTTTCCATTTTCAAGAATAGATGAAATGTTGTATGTATATTCGGTTTGAGCATGAAGCCTATTTCCTACATGCATTGGATGAAATGCATAGGAAAGGCTAATTAGATGGGTATAGTTGCTTGCATTTGTAGTTTTCACCTTTTTTTTTAGCACCCATGCACCCTAGCTTCTTGTGAAAGTGTTCTTTATCCATGAACTTTTTATTTCTTTTAGAAGCGCATTTGTTTTTTGGTGAATGCCATCAAGCCTCGAACTCCCTTCTTTCATTCCATGAAACACAAGGGGTTCTAGGCGGATTTACGATCCAAATGTCATTTCTTTTGTTCTTGCATGTAGTAGAACTTTTTCCCCTTTTATGTGCTTCGCACGCATGCAAGTTCTTGGCAATTTCGGTTCTTCTGCTCCTTATTGTTTTCTTTGAGGACCGTTTGGTTGGGGGTCTGCCCTGTGTGCAGCATTCTCTCACGAATGAGAGGTTGACAACGGGGCCACCATGAACCTCTGAGTGGTTGGTGCGACCGGACTGGGTTAGCTCGCAACCCAGCCCAGTCGCTGCCCTCCTTTTTCCATCTGGGCTGCCATAGCCCATCTTCCCTAGTTTTCGGCCTGACATGGTCTAAACCAAATGTGGTTTAGACCTGTCAGGGTCTCCCTGGACAGAGCAGGGGCTCAGACAAGAGCTCCCTGCCCTGCAGCCACTAAGTGGCTAGTGACCGGTTTGCAGGCCTCCCAGCGCAGGCCCACAGGCCTACACTGCTTCTTTTCCTTGTTTTGGTGTGGCAGCACCATGCAAGGTCTGGACGTCCCGGTCCAGACCCTTGCTCAAGGCTCGAGCATCCCAGCATAGGTCTGGACCAGACTGTCCAGACCTAGGCTGCTCATTTCAGCTGTAACTTGACTCGGGTTAGGCTAGATTGTGGTTGTCCTGTGTGGCAGCGCCACACCAGGTCTGGACCAGACTGTCCATACATGGGTTGTTGGCCTTGGTTACGACCTGCACCCTGTCAGGTTATGTAGTGGCTGCTGCACATTGGCTCCAAATCAGGTGCAGTGTGTTGGCTGTCTTTCGAGCATTGTGGCGTACCCTGTTGCTGCGTCGTGGCAGCAAGAAGGTGGACAGTAGGTAACAGCTTGCTGCCCACTCGATCGGGTCACCTTAGTCGCAGCAAGACCATGGTTCTTGCTTGGCCGTAGTTGATTGTTGCGGCATCTCCCGTCGCCACCTCATAAGTGGCAGTGGTTTATGGCATTGTTTTTTCAGCCATCGTGGCCACATCGAGTGGTCTTCTTGGCGTCGAGACTAGCATGGTGTGGTATCGCAAGCACCTTGTTCAAATTGTTACAAATGAAGCATGCCAATATATTCTTGAAATGTTGTTATTATCACACCTCACTTGCACATCATGACACGTGCATGAAAATCTTTTGTCAAATGGTGTGTGAATGATGGCGCGATGCATTGTGATTATGCAAATTGTCTTTACGCTTAATGGCGCCTAATGTGATGCAAAAAGGCATGTGATGTGGCACGTGCAATATAAATGATCATATTGTCATAATTGCAAATATCGTAAAAAGAGCGTGATCACTTGCGTATTGTTATGGTTGACCAATGTCACTTGACACTTGCACATATTTACACGTTGTGAATGAAAATGAGATACGTAAATACTGTCATTTACGTTTGATGGTTGTGCGAGGAAATTTAGAATATATTGTATGCTTGCACTCTCGTAATTTGGCACACCATGTCACTAGACTCAACTAATGTTTACTTATTATCAAGTATCGTAGTTTGTACTTATGCGATATTCTTGTTTGTCTAATGTGGATAATACACAAAAGCATGTCGCACACTATGCACTTGTTGTATCCCGACTAAGGGTTGGGAATCGAACACCACGTTAGGGTATTGGCACATTATTCGTTGACAGTGTTGAACTCCATATGTGTTACGTTGGGCGATTGTCCCACGTTTGTGAGTGAGCTCACATATTGTAATACCCTTAAAACATGAAATGGTGTTATGTCGCCTCCATCGGCGAAATAATCATCTTGACTTTTGTTGTTTTAAAGCACGTGATTGGGCGGGCTAGATCTTTGTACATTGTTCGTGTTGCTCTGTGGGGAACACAAGGCCAGATGGGCCTAAGTACCTCGGAAGGAGGGAATGTTGCTAGATAAGCATAATTATGATAACTACTCGGTTGCCCATTTCACGAAACAGTTTGCCTTAAAGAATGTAGATTGAATGTGAGTTTCCTTCACGTACCCAAAGGAGTAAGCAAAAAAATACTATTACATACCTTATGATACATTTCTAGAAATGTCTTACCTAGGTTAAATGTTTCTAACTGTCTCATCATGATGCATATAGCTGGTATTGCTACTTTTGCTAGTTCTCATTCTTATCGCACGGTGCTCATTTAAGCTCACATGCACATATACTTTGGCTGCATGTTTCTAGCAGTTCTATCATGTTAGACATAGTTCTCTTACATACTTTTGATTCATGTTATAATTGCTATCATATTCATGCTTTCCTGAAAATGGTATATTGTGAATGGTTTATCTCACCAGCTCGCAAGAGTACTGACCCCATTTTATGGGGATACAGGTGATTGGCAGGTTGTGCAATGGGGATCGATGTGCTGCGAGAATTGGATCCCACACTTCTAAACTTCTCGCTATTCTGGCAGTTATTTGGGGGAATGTCCCATCTTTTTGAGAGACATTGTGTAAAGAAATGAATTATACTCTTTCTGTCTCATTTTGTAAATCAATTAAAATGTGTTGTTTTTACTTGTTGTTTCCTCCTATAACCCGCTCAGAATTTCCAACTATTTTCCCCTTTTGATTTTTCGCTTGTGCAATGCTTTAAAAAAAATACTCTAAAAATCTAAGGATTTTCCAAGTTAGGATTTTGGGGCGTTACAAGGTCACTATTGAGAAAGATGCAAAAGTGAATCTCAAGGATAACTATGATGTTAACCATGGTCTCTTTCATTTGAGTGTAACTTCGTTTATAAGTAACTCCAATAACCCGAATTTTCAAAACAAAGCTAAGTTAAAATTTTCATGATTTTTTTTCTTTGCAGCGGAACTTAGAAAAACTTTTAGCAGCAAAATCAAACGATAATGAGTCATCGGTTTTAGAAAACTCTAAGCAAGTCACAGGTATGTGGCCAAGCACTTCTTGACCACCAAGGTGTTCCATTTATAAAAACCATTTGTTTATTACAAACATCCCTGATTGGAAAAGCAATATTTAGTTTTATAAAGGAAGCAATACAACACTGTCTAGGGAAACCCTGGAACTCGATATCGCCTTGCTCTGCATATTGTAACGCAAGTTCAATACCTGAAATCTTTATTAAACGGGGTCAAAACCACTATTGGTCTGGTAAGCAAGCATTCATCCACACATTCATTCAAGCATCAACTAAATGCATTGACCACTCAGGGTCACAGTTTGCAACAATGACACGCAAGTCTCCACGACTTAGTATATATCACGAGAGCCTCCTCAGGGCAATGAGTTAAATATTTCACTCAAGTTTCCATGACTTAACGTATATATCACATGAGCCTCTTCAGGACTGTGATTCAATAACTCGCTTAATTCTTCACGACTTAGCGCAGACCTCTTCAGAGCCTCAATTGGGATGTCAAAGCTCAAGTCTTCATACTAGTTTGAACAATGTTGAATTGAATTGAACTGGGTTCTAGGGTTTCTAAACTCAGATGAACTAAAAAAACACTGACTCAATTTGTAAAACTCATGAATTTTAGGGAATTATCAATGAATAAAAATGTGCATTTGTGTGAAACAATATGGTTTTTGTCATATTCAATGCGATTTTGATGCTCACGGATTAGTTAGAGTGAACTCGATAACGAATACTAGAAATGAGACTTGGATTCAAACTTTAGTGTGATCCGAAGATCCGACCCGATTTACGAGGCTAAATTAAGGAATTTGATTATTCCAGAGCGATAGCGTGAGATCCGAAGCACATTAAAAGTAAGATAGTGCAGATACGGGAAAACTTGAGAAAAACCCGCGTGGAAACATGAAAATCTGCCGAATAGGCACACGTTTAGAGTAAGCATATAAAAATTTATTATGCTAAGTCAAACAACAAGTGGTGAAGTGGTGTTGTGGTAGGATGCATGGTTGTGTAGAGCCATAACCCCAATTCAAAACCCATTGTGTGCCTAGGTGTGGTAGAAAGAAAAAACATTTTCTCCCTTTTAACATGGAAACTAGAGTTAAACCAAATAGGTTAAATGCAGTTAATTCCACACTCTTTGCTACGGAATTGAAGATAGCACAAGTGGTGGGGATTGTTGCCCCTCTGGTGGACGATCCCGGTTCGAAACCCCTTGTGTGCGGAGTTTTTTTGCACAAACCACTTACAATTTTTACCTTTTACAAATTTTACCTTTTTGGAAAAAGGTAAAACGTGGGTACAAAGAACCCCTACATTTTAGCCATCTCCAATGAAAAACATGTGCAGAGATGCTACTCTTTTTACTTTTCCACGTTTATAGGGAAATTCCACCACAAGTGGAGGAAAGGTACCACAAAAGAAAAAGGTTGAGGAAGTCAGAAAAAAATATAGTAAAGAGGAGAGGGGTGTTATGGGAAGAAGGTAGTAAACCACAAAAAATTGTGGGATTGAGGGGGGGGGGGGACGTTCCATGCATTTGAAGTTTTGAACTCCACCTAAGTAGGTGGAGATAAAATAGGGAAAAGAGGGCTTCGCAAATCGTAAATCATGATTTGGCTCTCTCTCTCTCTCTTTGTAACACCCCGGGGTTTTAAAACCTTTAAAAATGCAGATTTTTTTTTTTAAACAGCGAAAATAACTTTTGATTTTCGGTTTCCTAAACCTCAGGCACGTCACATTCCAATTAACAACAAAAACAACAATAATTTATATCAACATTATATACATAGTCTTTTCACAAGGTTCAAAAATGAAAACATTTAGGATTAAATTTAAAATAAATCCTAAATTAATCTCAGGATCTTGGGAATCTGGATTCTTCGATGCCACACTTGTCCAACATCCACTGTAAGATCTCCTATTCCATATCTGAACCTGAAATCCCCATAAAACGGGGTTAGACTTATGATAGCCAAGTAAGTCATTAATCAAAACCATACAATTCAAATATTAAGCATGATTTCAATAATTTACAAATCAAAATGCATTCATTCAAGAATAATTATGCAATTAAAAATAAGGCAATTAAAAACAATTTAAAACAATGCATAATCTCAGATCAAATTCTGTGAAAGAAAAAGGTCATTGTTTCGATATTAACGCCCTCCTGGTACGGTGGAGAGTACTCCGATCTCAAACTAAGTATTCCGGGGGTATATTATTCTATTGTGGATTACCCGGATACCTGAGTGAAACGGGCTCCCAAGTGAGCGGTCAACGACCGGGAAGATTCTCAGCAATGGCGAGCAAACAAGGAGAGTTGGATGCATCCACTGGCATGCGGCAGCCTTGAGACCCGTTGTCTCGACCTCCTCAACCCGAGTGACAGGAGGTCCAGGGAATCTATCGCTCCCAACAATCATCATCTTCACAATGTCACTCCTGGTTGTACCACTACCCCTTCCAGGGTAGGCTAAACCTAGATGGGCTTGAAGGATTCTTTTATAGGACTTTTCATCTTTTCAAAACTAGGCTCAATGGCCAAATCATTTTTTTCAAATAAACACGGTTCATATGTATCCAGCCCATCCAGAATTTTGCTCTATCACAACGAGCATTCGCCTATGAAGGCGAGAATTAAGTTTGTATAGACATGACTCCTGCAACAATAAAATCTTTCGAAAATCAACATGCTATACAAAATTCTTTTATCAAAATCAAAGTTTTGATCATAGTACTCATCAAAAATTTTATTCAAATCATAAGTTTGAAAATCTTGTCATTCAAAACAAATATTTATTCTTGTAGATATTAAAATATGCATTTGATCAAGAACCAAATTTAGATAATCATGCACGAATTAAAAACATGAATCAAAAGCATGTCTAATATAAAATTATAAGATTTTGATAGAATAACTTACTTGGATTTCGATAGAACTAAGGAGAACAGGATAAAGCGCTCGTGCTTTGATTTAATCTGATAGAATTCATTATATTAGTTAATATTTTTATATCGAATTTCGAGTAGTATTTGCCCTATAATTTAAAGAAGTATCTTTTAAAGAAATTATTAAAAATCTAAAAATTTATCTATAATTGACCTTAAAACTTTTATAAAAATTTTCACAGAGTTTCCTCTGTAATAACCCAAATGTTCGAAAAAGGGTTTGAACTTGAATTCGAGTTGTAAGAATTCGAACATGACTTTGCGTCACAAATATTTTTATAAAGGTTTTTCAAAAAAAATTGATTCAAAAAATTAAAAGGATTTTTGAAAATTTTAACAGAATTTCCTTTATAAAAATCGATTTTTTTCTGAAATAGTTATAAAAATTTTGATATAACTTCTACTAAATAAACTAAAAAAATTTAAACTATCTGAAAAACTTTTGCCAGAATTCTAATTAAAATAATTAATCTTTTTCAGAAATCATTTAAAAATTTGGTCAGAATTACTGTTATACTAATTCTATTTTTTTCAAAAATCTTTAAATCATTTTGACAGAATTTCTGTTATAAAAACTCAATTTTTCAAAAGTCTTTTAGAAAATTTTGCCAGAACTACTATTAAAGTAGTTCTGAATACTTAAAAACATTTAGAAAAATTTGAACAGAGCTTCCCCTATGTAAAGGCTGAGTTGGATTAAATTTTGGCAAAATTGCCAAAATTTAAATCCAAAAGAAATAGAGTTGGGGTTCAGAAAGAGAGTAGGGAAGCTCAGGAAGTATGAATTCGAATTTAGAAGAGGGTTTTTGAATACTAACCTTGTTTAGTTGATTTGAGCAGCGCTTCCGCTATCCAAATCTGACTTTTCTGCTAAGTTTAGCAGAACTCTTGCAGGCAGCGCTCCCGAGGTTGTTTCTGATTCGATGGAGCTTCTTGCAGAAGAACAGACTTCGCTTAAGGAAAGATGAAAAGGGATAGAAGAGGTTTCTCAGAAAAAATCTGAGATTCTACGGAGGTTTAGGTTTAAAAGTTAGAGAGAGAAATTCAAAGGTAGAGAGAGAAAGTAGGAGAGAGAGAGAGAGCTTAGAGAGAGAAGGGGTCTTGGAACTTGGGTTGAGAGAGAGGGGGTGAGGGGGTATTTATAGGAGAGAGAGGGGATGTCGCCCCCCCTGTGGGGCCCACTTTGGTGACATTTGTCACCAAAGTAATTAAAAAAATAATTTTTGAATGACACTTGTCATTCTTCTGACAAGTGTCAAAGAGAGAGTGAGGCTTAGTGTCACCTCCTCACTGAGGAGTGACACTTGTCCTCCCATGGTTTTGGAAAACCATGGCCTGTCCATGGTTTTGGGCCAGTGGTTTTTCTAAAACCATGGTCTGAGATTAAAATATTATAAATTAATATATTTTATTCAGTTTACTACTTTTTAATACCCAATTTAACCTTGGCTCAATCCCATCTTTCAGGATTGCCATAAGGGGATTTAGAATTACTTGAGTGTCCTTCTGTAGTTTAATAAATTACATAGCCTGCCATTGAAAATGGTAAATTACCATTTTCATCCCTGATAATTTTATTAATTCCCTGAAAATATCCTAAAAGAAAAAATACTATTTTGACCTTATATAGTTGGGTATTTTACCAAAAAATGCCACTGAATTGGCAAATTATTAAGCTACCCTTTGACAATTTGATTAATGACTAGAATGTCCCTGAATTCTGATTTTTGAACCAGCCTCAACAAAATTTTATCAGGATTTCAAATATAGATTCAGATCTTTACTTTGAACAGTACTAACCATAAAAATCAGGGTTTTAACACTATAATTCACATTCAGAATAAATAAAAATTAAAACTTGAATTTTCTTCAGAATTTATAAATCATTAAAAATTTTGGGTATTACACACTCTCTCTCTCTCTCTCTCTCTCTCTCTCTCTCTCTCTCTCTCTCTCTCTCTCTCTCTCTCTCTCCTTGGTGATCGGTTGCCATTGTTGGACGTTGAAGCTACTCCTTTTCGTGACAACGTGTTGCGCCATCGCGAAGAAGAAGCGTCGTCCTTGTCGGCTTGAAGCTCCGAACAAGGCAAGGAGTATCGTATTTCACATGTATGTGTTAGATGCCCTGCGACATAAATATGTTATAGTGCCGTCAATATGGGTAGGATGGCACCATCGACACGGGGGTGGTCGGTGTCAAGCGTCACGTTAGGGCATGGGTTGTCTGATCTCATTTAAGAAGGACACCATCCACAACACAACAATGTGATTAGTTTCTTTAAACAACACTTTCAGACTGGAAGGCTAAGGAAGAACTAGATGTGGTTAATGCATAGTGTAGGTTCAGATCTATTTTATAAGCAAGTTGTTTTGTTAATACATGTTGATCATAGGACTCATAGTGCTTAATAGTTGCACACACACGGTTCAACACAAACTGAAAGTTGTCCACGCATGCACGTCAAACACATTGATCACCTATAGCTAAGTGGAATATCGTGGATGAGGCAGATTGAAGATGTGTTTTCTGATTTGGGGCATAGAGATAAAAAAAAATCGTGTAACCATGAGATGGTGTTTTACTAATATCAGATGTTTCTCTTTTTAAGCATATGCATCATTGTTATGTTTTAAAATGTTCGGGTATTTGATCTGAGAAAAAAAATATATACATCACCTATATGACTAAGTTGTAGTTGAAACAACAGTTTAAATATTGTTCTAGACTTCATACATATTCCTATGAAAAAAAGGAAAAAAAATATCAATGTTATATATATCCATCGTGTGTTTTCATAAAAGAATAGGTACTGTGTTTATGTGACATTCTGGACCAGAACATTGAAATATGTATGCATCTATATCAACCATGACGTAGTAAGTGGGATGAAAGGTTGGAAACATATCTAGAATGGTTGTTACGTTGTTTCTTTCTTTTATTTGCACTTTGAATTATTGTCACCATCCATAACGTGATTTAGTCCTCATTTTCTTATATGCTTTATTCAAACATAGACTAGTGAAAAATCTTGTTTCAATTGGTTTCAAATGGGCGTGTTCAAATCCCAATATGAAGTAAATGAAGAAATATTTTTAACACCTGATTATAAAACTGCTATACTGGTTGACCATCATTTTTTTTATTTCAACAGATATTTCCAGAAGTCAGCAACATATTTGTTGTAGTTTTAATCATGCTAAACAATGAATCAAAACATAAATCCATATGTATGATCACCATATTGTTTTTGGACAAGATCTATATAGTGAACCATATCATACCATTAGTATTGTCTCTGCTAGAGCATTGGTAAGGTTAGCTAGAGTTAGTGGATGTTTGATTACTCTCTTCTACGTGTAGCTGATTTCAATTCTCTAGTGTGTTATGTTTGAGAACTGAATAGGTCAGTCTGAATAAGCTTAATAAAGTAAGGGTGCAGCAAAGAGAAGCTGCTGAGAATACGCATGGTAGGGTCGTGACCCACCTCGTAGGGCAACACCCACTGTCTGTGCTGATGTTGTTGGCACCAACGCCAGTGTGCAAGTTGTGGACGCTAGGCCTGCAGTCAATATGGGTCAAGGTATGCTGGCCAAACCAGCATTTAAGTAACATTGTTGGACACCACTAGTCCGACGTGGGCTAAGGTCCCTGTTGGCGTCATATGGTTGTAGCTTAGAAGACACGTTCCAGGTGGTGTTTCAAAGATCTACTGGGAACTGGTTGAGTCCGGTAGACTCCCTCTTGACCGAAGGTAGTAGGTGCTGCCTTTGAGCAAGTCTAGTTGGCTGGATCAAGGGGTTGAGTTCCCTTTTAGTCTTGGGATTTAGGGATGTTATGGCGATGGCGTCATCCACTGCTCATGATGGTCGGTCAACCATAGGGGTTTTGCCATGACCTACTGAAGTAGACCGTAGCTACAGGAGGGCTTTTGGCATTCCGGCGTGAAGGGAGAAGTCCATGTGACTTCAATATGAGTGCACCTAAGGGAAAAAAAAGAATATGTGTATATATAAAGTAAGCAAACCATGCAACGTGGATGGCATAGTACGTGGGGTGCAGGTGCATACAACCTCGCTCAAGACTTAAAGGTGAATGTGGGCTCCGAGTCGAGCCATGTTCTGAGAAATGCTACTTTGATGGTGTTTATGGCACCCTGTCTCTAAATTGCATACAATGTGTGTGAACCCTAAGTCGGGTTCAGGATTCTGAGAATCCCCTATGGTGCGATGGCTCGCACAGGAAAATAATTGAGAAATCAAATGTACTAAGCATGAGATTCGTGAGGCTCTAGATATAACTGAAAGATGGTGTATGTTACCGGACCCCTCGTGGTGCGATGGTTCACACATGGTTATAAGGAAAAGGTTAAATAAAATATAAAACCTTCAAGATTCTGGGTATACCTGAAAGACGGTATATGTTACCGGATTCTTCGGGCTCTGGGTATACCTGAAAGATGGTATATGTTACCGGACCCATGGTCTACCTTGGAGAAGGTAGGCGGTATAGGCTTTGTGGACGTTCGTGTTTTCGTGAGAGCTAGGCGTCTCACCATATAGTCTCGGCCCGCTATGATGTCTATGCTTGTGCGTACCCACAAGATAAGAGTAAGATAAACACAAAAAAAATTGAATTGGTCTAGAAACTTGTTCATGAGAAATTATGAAAATTATTGACATGAAATTTGTAGAAATGATAGAAATAAGCTCATGTTGGCATGAATAAACTTAACTATAACCCTGTTTATCTCATGTATTGTATAGTGATGTAGAAAGCATGCTTACTTCCTTATAATAGCACAAATTATATGATAGCTCTAAAATTAAATTGTTGCACATATTTGTACATGGGACACTGAGCACTATATCTGAATATAATACTTCTTATGCAGATAGAGGAGTCTGACCCTTCTGCTTTAAATCTTTTTCAGGTAGCGAGTAAATGGAGCATCGTGGGCATCACATATGGAAGTAGTCAAGAGATCTTAGTTTTTCAGTGTTTTTGTTTAGACTCTGAGTAGTTAGAATTGTATTTCCATTTATGAGTTGTACTTAATGCTTTAATTAATGAATGGAATAATTTCAGTACTTCTCTGTCTTACTTTGTAACTCGCCCGACACTTTGACTTGTCACTTCCGCTATTTCAAAAAAAAATTATCCAAAATTTCACGTCCAAATTGTTGGGGTGTTACAACTTTGGTATGAGAGCAGGACTGTAAAATATGAAATCTTGGCTCTCTCAGCGACTGTGATGGTTCTTTAAGTATGTAGAAATGTTGTTTTCGTAATGTAGAGACAAAAACATATAATTGTATATTATATTTTCATGGATTTATAACTAAGGTTGTAACAACCTTTTTATTGCCCAAATATATGGCTTGGGCAAACCGTTGCAACGATATTATGGAGACGCTGTATAATCTGGCCGAGGTGGTAGGCCAGCAGGCTACGATAATGCAACTAATGGGCGACAATTTACATCATGTTGCCCATTAGCGGATACATAGAAGATGAGTGCTAGTTAAAGTTTGGTGTAGATTTTCTGGAAGGGAAATGCGGATGCGCTTTTGGACGTAGCTTCCCAAGCTAGTCCCGTGTCAACTCCTGTGAGAGTTGTAGTTCCTGATCTAGACCTTTCGGATAGATTGCTAGAGCCTTTTTTGTGCTCGTTGGACCTTTGAATTTCCCATTGGAGGATGTTGTAGATCCCTATATGTTCTTGGTGATGAGAACGTAAATACATATATGCGCTTAGCACATTGCTTGAGTTGCCCCTGATGACAGTCGACTCTTGAGAGGGTCGTAGGTGGGTACAACATAATGTCAAACTTCATGATGACATTGTTTTTGAGAAAGCACTTTGAGAATTCTTGTCCCCAACCACAATCATAGCGGATCGTGGTATGTTTTGAGAGGTTGACTCAGGTAGTGATTCCTGGTAGTGCCAATGATGTCATTAGAGTGGCGATTCTCTAATGATGTTGCTGGAGTGATGATTCTTCAGCAATGCTGTTGAAGTGGTGACTCTTCTACAATACCGTTAGGGTGATGATTCTTAGTGATGCCATTAGAGTGGTGATTCTATGATGTTGCTGCTAGAGTGGTGATTCTTCAGCAATGATGTTGAAGTAGTGATTCTTCAATAATGTCGTTAGGGTAGTGATTCTCTAACGATGTCATTAGAGTGGTGATTCTCTAATGAAGTGGTTGAAGTAGTGACTCTTCAACGATACCGTTAGGATGGTGATTCTCTAATTATGCCATTAGAGTGGTGATTCTTTGTTGATGTTGCTGGAGTGGTGATTCTTCAGTAATGTTGTTGAAGTGGTGACTCTTTAACGATACCGTTAGGGTGGTAATTCTCTAACGACGCCATTAGAGTGGTGATTCTCTGATGATGTTGCTAGAGTGGTGATTCTTCAGTAGTATTGTTGAAGAGATGATTCTTCAATGATAACGTTAGGGTGGTGATGTCATTAGAGTGGTGATTCTCTAATGAAGTGGTGACTCTTCAATGATACCATTAGGGTGATGATTCTCTAACGATGTCATTAAGGTGGCGATTCTTTAATGATGCTGCTGGAGTGGTGATTCTTCAGCAATGCCATTAGGGTGGCGATTCTCTAATAAAGTTGTTGAAGTGGTGATTCTTCAACAATGCCGTTAGGGTGGTGATTCTCCAACGATGTCATTAGGGTGGTGATTCTCTAATGAAGTGGCTGGAGTAGTGATTCTTCAGCAATGTTGTTAGAATGATGATTCTCTAATGATGTCATTTGAGTGGTGGCTCTTTATTTTTTATATCAGAGTGATGATTCTCCGGATAGTGTGTTAGAGTGACAATTCTCTAATGATGGTCACCCAGAATGGTGATTTTCTGACGATAGTGGCCTTAGGTGGTGTCGCTTGAGGTCGATCGAAGAATTTGCATATAGATTGAGTTATTGCACAAATAAATTATATTGTGGCAATGTTTGAATTGTGTATCATGCACTCGAGACTTTTAGAAAATTGCTAGGGATATTACTTAGCAAGCCTAATCGTGGAATCTAATAATTTACTATTATTATATTTTGTCCAAATAGATGCATGGGAGCCTGAAGCGAGTATGAGAGAAATATCTCGACCTTTTTGTGATTGATGTTTGTGATTTCGTGGACGAAATCCTTTTTAAGGAGAGAATGATGTAAAACCCATGAATTTTAAGAAATTATCAATGCATAAAAATGTGCACTTGTGTGAAACAATATGGTTTTTGTCATATTCAATGCGATTTCGATGCTCACGGGTTAGTTAGAGTGAACCCGATAACGAATACTAGAAATGAGACTTGGATTCAGACTTTAGTGGGATCCGAAGAACTAACTTGGTTCATGAGGCTAAATTGAGAAATTCGATTATTCCAGGGCAATAGTGTGAGATCCGAAGCACATTAAATGTAAGATAGTGCAGAGACAGAAAAAATTGAGAAAAACCTGCGTGAAAATACGAAAATCCACCGAATAGGCAAACATCCAGAGTAAGCATATAAAAATTTATTATGCTAAGTCAAACAACAAGTGGTGAATTAGTATTGTGGTAGGATGCACGGTTGTGTAGAGCCGCAACCCCAATTCAAAACCCATTGTGTGCCCAGATGTGGTAAAAAGGAAAAATGTTTTTCCCTTTTTACATAGAAACCGGAGTTAAACCAAATAGGTTAAATGCAATTAATTCCACACTCTTTGCAACGAAATTGAAGATAGCACAAGTGGTGGGGTTCGTTGCTCCTCTGGTGGACGACCCTGGTTTGAAACCCCCTATGTGCAGAGTCTTTTTGCACAAACCACTTACAATTTTTACATTTTTGGAAAAAGGTAAAATGTGGGTACAAAGAACCCCTACATTTTAGCCATCTCCAATGAAAAACGTGTGTAGAGATGCTACTCTTTTTACTTTTCCACATTTTTAGGGAAATCCCACCACAAGTGGAAAAGGGGTACCACAAAAGAAAAAGGTTGAGGAAGTTAGAAAAAAATATAGTAAAGAGGAGAAGGGTGTTATGGGAAGAAGGTAGTAAACCACAAAAAATAGTGGGATTGAGGGAGGGACGTTCCATGCATTTGAAGTTTAGAACTCCACCTAAGTAGGTGGAGATAAAATAGGGAAAAAAGGGGCTTGGCAAATCGTAAATCAAGATTTGGCACTCCATATTCTCTCTCTCTCTCTCTCTCTCTCTCTCTCTCTCTCTCTCTCTCTCTCTCTCTCTCTCTCTCTCTCTCTCTCTCTCTCCTTGGTGATCGGCTGCCATTGTTGGACGTGGAAGCTACTTCTCCTCGTGATGACGTGTTGATCCATCGCGAA
This sequence comes from Nuphar pumila, assembly GCF_984573655.1. Taxonomy (NCBI): domain Eukaryota; kingdom Viridiplantae; phylum Streptophyta; class Magnoliopsida; order Nymphaeales; family Nymphaeaceae; genus Nuphar; species Nuphar pumila. Next base: position 80,719,084 of record NC_143251.1, on the reverse strand, counting down.
GAAGAAGCATCGTCCTTGTCGGCTTGAAGCTTCGAACAAGGTAAAGAGTATCACATTTCACATGTATGTGTTAGATGCCCTGCGGCACAAATATGTTGTAGTGTCGTCAATATGGGTAGGATGGCACCGTCGACACGAGGGTGGTCGGCGTCAAGAGTCACATTGGGGCATGGGTTGTCCGATCTCATTTAAGAAGGACACCATCCACACCATAACAGTGTGATTAGTTTCTTGAAACAACACTTTCACGCTGGAAGGCTAAGTAAGAACTAGATGTGGTTAATGCATATTGTAGGTTCAGATCTATTTTATAATCAAGTTGTTTTGTTAATACATGTTGATCATAGGACTCGTAGTGCTTAATAGTTGCACACACACGGTTCAACACACAAACTGAAAGTTGTCCACACATGCATGTCAAACACATTGATCACCTATAGCTAAGTGGAATATCATGGATGAGGCCGATTGAAGATGTGTTTTCTGATTTGGCGATTTGGGGCATAGAGATAAAAAAAATCGTGTAACCATGAGACTGTGTTTTATTAATATCAGATGTTTCTCTTTTTAAGCATATGCATCATTGCTATGTTTTGAAATGTTCGAGTATTTGATCTGAGAGAAAAAAAATCTATATATCACCTGTATGACTAAGTTGTAGTTGAAATAACAGTTGAAAGATTGTTTTAGACTTCATACATATTCCTATGAAAAAAAGAAAAAATATCAACGTTATATATATCCAGAGTGTGTTTTCATAAAGCAATAGGTATTGTTTTTATGAGACATTCTGGACCAGATCATTGAATTATGTATGCATCTATATCAACCATGATGTAGTAAGTGGGATGAAGGGTTGGAAACATATCTAGAATGGCTGTTACACTGCTTATTTCTTTTATTTGCAGTTTGAATCATTGTCACCATCCATAACGTGATTCAGTCCTCATTTTCTTATATGCTTCATTCAAACATAGACTGGTGAAAAATCTTATTTCAACTGGTTTCAAATGGGCGTGTTCAAATCCCATTGTGAAGTAAATGAAGAAATATTTTTAACACCTGATTATAAAATGACCATACTGGTTGACCATCATTTTTTTATTTTGACAGATATTTCCAGAAGTTAGCAACATATTTGTTGTAGTTTTAATCATGCTAAACAATGAATCAAAACATAAATCCATATGTATGATCACTATATTGTTTTTGGACAAGATCTATATAGTGAACCATATCATACCATTAGTATTGTCTTTGCTGGAGCATTGGTAAGGCTAGCTAGAGTTAGTGGATGTTTGATTACTCTCTTCTACGTGTAGCTGATTTCAATTCTCTAGTGTGTTATGTTTGAGAACTGAATAGGTAGGTCTTAATAAGCTTAATAAAGTAAGGGTGGAGCAAAGAGAAGCTGCTGAGAATACACATGGCAAGGTCGTGACCCACCTCGCAGGGCAGCACCCACTGCCCCTGCTGATGTTGTCGGCACCAACGCCAGCATGCAAGTTGTGCACGTTGGGCCTGCACTCAGTATGAGTCAAGGTATGCTGGCCAGACCAACATTTAAGTAACATTGTTGGACACCACTGGTCCGGCGTGGGCTAAGGTCCGTGTTGGAGTCATGTGGTTGCAGCTTAGAAGTCACATTTCGGGTGGTGTTTCAAACGTCTACTAGGAACTGGTTGAGTATGGTAGACTCCCTCTTGAGCGAAGGTAGTAGGTGCTGCGTTCGAGCAAGTCTAGTTGGCTGGATCAAGGGGTTGAGTTCACTTTTAGTCTTGGGATTTAGGGATGCTATGGCGATGGCGTCGGCCATTACTCATGATGGTCGGTCAGCCATAGGGGTTCTATCGTGATTTACTGGAGCAGACCGTAGCACTGCATCACTAGGGTGAGTGCAACAGAGAATGGGTAACCCCATTCGGGTGCTCGTTGGGCCTTGCATGTCTAGGTGGCGGATAGGCTCCTTATCGAGTGCGAGTAACAATTTATATCCATGGTTGTTTGGTGTCACCTTGAAGCGGCGGTTACACAACCACGCTACGGGAGGGCTTATGGCAGCTCGACGTGAAGGGAGAAGTTCATGTGACTTCAATATGAGCGCACCTAAGTTAAAAAAAAAGAAAAGAATATGTGTATATATAAAGTAAGCAAACCATGCCACGTGGATGGCATAGTACGTGGGGTGAAGGTGCATACAACCTCGCTCAAGACTTAAAGGTGAATGTGGGCTCCGAGTCGAGCCATGTTTTGAGAAATGGTAGTTTGATGGTGTTTATGGAACCCTGTCTCTAAAATACATAAAATGTGTGTGAACCCAAAGTCAGGTTCGAGATTCTGAGAATCCCCTGTGGTGCGATGGCTCACATAGGAAAATAATTGAGAAATCAAATGTATGCCTAAGCATGAGGTTTGTGAGGCTCTGGGTATACCTGAAAGACGGTGTATGTTACCGGACCTCTCGTGGTGCAATGGTTCGTACATGGTTATAAGGAAAAGGTTAAATAAAACATAAAACCTTTGAGATTCTGGGTATACCTGAAAGACTGTATATGTTACCGAATTCTCCGGGCTCTGGGTATACCTGAAAGATGGTATATGTTACCAGACCCATGGTCTACCGTGGATAGGGTAGGTGGTACAAGCTTCATGGACGTTTGTGTTTTCGTGAGAGTTAGGCATCTCACCGTATGGTCTTGGCCCGCTGCGATGTCTATGTCTGTGCGTACCACAGGGTAAGAGTAAGATAAACACAAAAAGGAATTGAATCGGTCTTGAAACTTGTTCTTGAGAATATATGGAAATTATTGACATAAAATATGTAGAAATGATAGAAATAAGCTCATGATGGTATGAATAAACTTAGCTATAGCCCTGTTTATCTCTTGTACTGTATAGTGATGTAGAAAGCATACTTACTTTCTTATAATAGCACAAATTACATGCTAGATCTGAAATTAAATTGTTGCACATATTTGTACACGGGACACTGAGCACCTCATATGAATATAATACATCTTACACAGACAGGAGAGTCTAACCCTTCTGCTTTAAATCTTTTTTAGGTAGCGAGTAAATGGAGCATCATGGGCGTCACATATGGAAGTAGTCAAGAGATCTTAGTTTTTCAGTGTTTCTGTTTAGACTCTGAGTAGTTAGAATTGTATTTCCATTTATGAGATGTACTTAATGCTTTAATTAATGAATGGAATGATTTCAGTACTTCTCTGTCTTACCCTGTAACTCGCTCGACACTTGGACTTGTCACTTTCGCTATTTAAAAAAAAAAAATTATCCAAAATTTCACGTCAAAATTGTTGGGGTGTTACACAACTAGACTTCTAGACCAGGTGATCGAAAACAGATACAATTTTTAGCGAAATGGTAAGAAATTCACTGTAGAGTGAAGTGTGTGACAAGAATGTGCTGAGTGTGAGCTAAAGTGAAGGTCACCTGAACTAAGATGAACTAAATCCTAGCTAGGCTGACAAGGGTTTGCTCAATTTTAGCTGAATTGAGTTAAAATGGATTCCAAGAATGTGGGAAGCAATTTTGAACTGGAACTGGACCACTTGATCTTCTGGTGAGCTCAAGTTAGACACAGGAAAATAGGGTCGACTGAAATTGACTGACTCTGAGACAATTGGATGGAATTCGGGCTAGAAATGAGCTCATTTATCAAGAAATGAATTAAATTTAGCTGAAATAGAATGACACTACTCATCATGAGCTCAAGGGAGCTAGAAAGGACTGACATTCTAGTTCTTCTGAGTCTGAAAATGAGCTTGGCTGGGCCTAACTGACAAAGGCTTATGTGACCTAGGGGTAAAATGATAATTGTATAGGTAAAATGGGGGGGGGGGGGGTAAATGACCTCTAAACTGGAATAGACCTAGAGGTTAGACTCCTACACTGTACTACAGGGTCAGTATCTCTGAAAAGGGGGTGTCCGGAATGGACCTGGAAAATTTGGGGTGTTTACGACATTATATATTTTACGAAGAATAAGATGCATGTATTCACTTGATATTTGTTCACATGCATTGATATTTATTCGCGTGCATAAAATATTTCATGAATAAAAATATATATTTTTGGATGCAATGATGTTTTATGAGAGATAATATAAAATAGTTCATATTCAGGCTTTTACACTTCTCAATAATGTTTTACATAAAAAAGCTTTGTAATTTGAAATATGCATGTGAAATGTTAAATATGCTCGTATGTGTGGGTTTGAAAGGTTTCATATTTTGAAATACATATGTGAATTGTTAAATATGCATATTGCTCGTATGCATGAATTTGAAAGGTACACAAGTTTTGGAATACACAGGTATAATTTGAAATATGTAATTGAAATATTTTAACCATATTTAATGAATGATGAAATGCAATGTTGCATGTAGCTAAGTTATGATGCATAAATATGCTTCTGTTTTACCACATGATGTGAATGATGTATGCATGTGATGCATGCTTAAGCTCATGACAAAGTTATGGTTCACAAAACCTTGTTGGCTATGATAAACATGTTTTATATGTTGAAATGCCATATGATGTGATTTATGATATGATATACATGCATATAATGTTTATGACTCATATGAGAGCCTTTGGTTCAACAAACTAGACCGACGTGTGTGGCACGTAATTGTTTGTACTGTAAAGACATGTAAGGCATGCATGTACATTGAACGAATGGGTTTTTTGATGTGAACCCATATTGTGCAAAAGGGCACCAAGCTATGAAAAGTATAGCATGATGATATTGTATTAAGATGCATAGTTGCACCCGTTCAAACATTGTTGGGATGCAGAGTCTCACCCATTTGAATATTATTGGGATGCAGATTCGCACCTGTTTGAATATTGATGGGATGAAGAGTTTGCACCCATATTGTTGGCAAGGAATGCATTATAAATAATTGCATTATTAAATGTAAGAATGGACAATTGCAATATTGAATATAAGAGTGGACAATTTAACTATATTGAATGCATGACTGGGCATTCATTTTATATGAATGCGTCATATGGTAAATCCTATTTATGTGTTGATACTGAAATAAATAATTTATGTTCATCCTGATGGATGTTATTAATATATGATAAGGGCATGATGGTTATCTACATATTTTTGAATAATCTTGCATAAAAGAGCTTTGCGTAAGCTATGTGTGAAAGTATGATTAATGAGATAATAAATGATAACATGTATTGCTTTTTGAATGATATGTATATGCCTTGTTTATCTTGAGTGATTACTTCCATGAATATTTGATTTAGTGCATGGTGATATTATGAAATCTGAATGTATCTTTTAATGTTGTATAATTACATGTGATATGGTGTTTACCTACCAGACTTTCACGAGTCTGACCCTTCTTACGTATTTTTCAGGTGTATTATTATAGAGCGATTGCAGGATACTAAGGCGGCATCAAAGAACCAATTATTTTCCTTTCCCGGGAATTGAGTTTTTGGATTTTCAAATTTTATAATTATTCTGTCTTATGAAATGAAATCATTTTGAGAAATGATATTCACCTTAAATTCAATATTATTATGATTGATCATTCTATAACCCACCCGAGGCTTTGACCAAAAGTTAAGAAAGTTTTCGCTGATGATTTAAAAAGAAAAAAATTTAAATTTTTGCATTTTTTGAGTATATACGTGTTCTGCTATCATTTTCAATTAGACGATCCATTAATTCAATTGGAAGAAGATTTTAACTGGATAAATCTTTTTTATTTTCACTTGAGACTCGAAATCGATGAACTTTCCATAGGACCTATTTTATTGACATGATTTATCACTACTTTAGCTACTTCAGCGGCTCGGCCAGTTACCCAAAATTCACGATTGTTCCATTTTCTGATGTTAGCAATGTACAGTGGTCAAATAGGTTTATTTTCTTCTCAAGATCTTTTACTTTTTTTCATCATGTGGGAGTTAGAGTTAATTCCTGTTTACCTACTTCTATCCATGTGGGGAGGAAAGAAACATTTGTACTCAGCTACAAAGTTCATTTTGTACACTGCAAGAGGTTCCATTTTTCTCTTAATGGGAGTTCTAAGTACGGGTTTATATGGTTCCAATGAACCAAAATTAAATTTTGAAACATTAGCTAATCAATCGTATCCCGTGGCATTGGAAATAATATTTAGTGTAAACTCCGCCTGTGTATAACTGTTTAGTTATACACTGCCGGTCCCAAGCCCGGATAAAGGAGGAGGGTTGCGGTAGGCCTGTGACAGCCAACACAAAAACTTAGTCATACCCTATGAATATGGACCAATATGAGAATTTCGTTGGGGCGTTCCCTACTGAGCGATGCGCTGTACTCTATAGGTCCGGAGGCAGTGATAAATGGGCAAGGGTTGCTAGGTCATCGCCCGGAAGTGACGCGTCACACCGGCGCTCGGGTGTGGTGTCAAATAGGCAAGGGTTCCCTCACTTTGTTGGACGGGTGGGGGTACAGAAGTTAGTCCAAGACTATAAAATTAGGTTAGCCACTTGGAACATAGGATCTTTAACTGGTAAGTTGGTAGAGTTAGTAGATGTTATGTGTAGGAGAAAGATTGATATTTTATGTCTACAAGAGACCAAATGGGTAGGTGAGAAAGCAAAAGTGATAGAACCTTGGGGATATAAGATTTGGTATACAAGAATAAATAAGAATAGGAATGGAGTAGGGATTGTTATGAGTCGTGAGTTTATAGATAATGTAGTTGAGGTCCGTAGGAAGGGTGATCGGATTTTACTTATTAAATTAGTATTAGGTTCGGATATTATTAATATTATTAGTGTTTATGCACCTCAAGTAGGTTTAGATGATTCCATTGAACATCAATTTTGGGAAGATTTAGATGGAGTAGTACAAGGGATATCTTATGGAGAAAGGCTTTTCATCGACAATGACCTTAATGGGCATGTAGGCATTAGTAGTGATGGATTTGAGAGTATCCATGGAGGCTATGGTATAGGAGAAAGAAACGAAAGTGGAGAAAGGATTTTAGATTTTGGTTTGTCCTATGATATGATCTTAGCAAACACTTGGTTTAGGAAGAGGGAGTCTCACCTAGTAACATTTAAAAGTGGGGTTAATACAAGTCAGATAGATTTTTTCCTACTTAGAAAGAGAGATAGGGGTTGTTGCATCGATTGTAAGGTTATACCAGGAAAAAGTATAGCTACACAACATAGAGTCTTAATTTTAGATCTTAGAATTAGACAATGCCGCAAAAGGGATAGACATAGGATAGATCCTAGAATTAAGTAGTGGGCACTGAAAGGAGCTAAACAAGGAATGTTTGTAGAGCATGTAGTTAAGGAATCTTATTGGTGTCTTGAGGAGGATTCAGAATCAATGTGGAATAAGATAGCGGGTGGCATGAGAAAGGTGGGTAAGGAGGTATTGGGTGAGTCTAAAGGCGGTGCACCGCTAGGTAAGGATACATCATGGTGGAACGAGGATGTCAAATTAGCTATTAAGGTTAAAAGAGAGTGTTATAAAAATTTAAGTAAGAGTCGTGATAATAAAAATCTGGAGAAGTATATGATAGCAAATAAGGAAGCTAAAAAAGTAGTTTGAAATGCGAGGGATAAGGTATATAAGGAGGTTTATGACAAGTTGGATACCAAAGAGGGCGAGAAGGATATTTATAGGCTTGCAAAGATGAGAGATAGGAAATCGAGGGATCTGGGTATCGTTAGATGTATTAAAGATAAAACGCAAAGGGTTTTAGTCAAAGATGAGGAGATTAAGGAGAGATGAAAGGATTATTTTGATAAGTTATTTAATGAAAGTCATGCTCAAGATCTTGTAGACTTCTCCATTTTTTTTCATGAGATGAATTGTGACTTCATGCGCAAGATTCAAAAGAAAAAAATTGCAGAGGTTTTGAAGAAAATGAAATCAAGAAGGGTAGTTGGCCCAGATGGTATACCTATCGAGGCTTGGAAATGCTTGGGAGAGAAAGGTTTAGAATGGTTGACAAATCTTTTTAACAAGATTAGGCGGACAAATAAGATGCCTAATGAGTGAAGGAAGAGTACTTTGGTGCCTCTATATAAGAATAAGAGTGATATACAAAATTGTACAAACTATCGTGGTATAAAACTCATGAGTCATACTATAAAACTTTGGGAGAGGGTGATTGAGTTTAGGTTGAGGAAGGTTGTCATGATATCGGAGAATCAATTTGGTTGTATGCCTGGAAGATCAACTATCGAAGCTATACATCTTCTTAGACAACTTATTGAGAGAAATAAAGAGAGGAACAAATATTTGCATATGGTTTTTATTGATTTGGAGAAGGCATACGATAGAGTACCTAGGGACGTTCTCTGGTGGACAATGATGAAGAAAGGTATTTCTCTCAAGTACATTAGTATAATTAAGGATATGTATGGAGTAGTAACCATGCCCATGACTTCCATATCATGGTATCTCCTCACCAGAATTGGGCCCTGGAGGATGCAAAAAATATGGGAGACATCATTATTTCAAATATGAAAGGACACCGTTCCTGCTGGAAAGTTCCATCTCCACACGAAATTAGCCCTGCTGGTGCCACAATCGGACAGTCTGCCACAAGTTGACAAAAGCCTCTCTCTCTCTCTGCCACCAGAGATTGATCGCCAACAACCGATCTACAGTAGTCCATCGCCCTCCTGTTTGATCCATCAACCACCATCAATCTCCTGTTCCCAACTATTTCCACCCCTCTTTATCAGTGCTTGATTGTCGGCATCATGCCAGGAAACAATGCCTGGCAGTCCATCACCCTCCTGTCTGAACCATCAACCACCATAGTGAGGAGACACGACCCAGTTTTGAGGATGACCAAGGGTGGCTACTGAACCTTGCTGCTGCTGCACGGCAAGCATGGTTTTGTAAGCAGCGGAACATCTGATCGATTGCATCAGACAGACTGTGTACACAACATAATAAAATAAATCTTCATTTATCTCTAAATGCTTAAGAAAAGCATGAACAACACTATGGGAGAGATCCCATATTTATAGAGGAAGAGGAGAGCAAGAGGCTAGTCTAGCCCAACGTCTAGGAATACATAAAAAATAAATAAATATAAAAATGAATTTGCAAAATTGCCCCTAATGGGCAGGACCTATTTCACAATGGAAAAGACAAAAAAAGCCTCTAAAGGGCATAATCTTTTACATGTATGACATAAGAATATATCATACAAATTAACACTGTGCAGTATATATATTCCACTCATGACAGGAATCGGCTTATTTGGGCTTGGTGCAGCCTTTGTCACTGGCTTTTCAGTTGTATGCATGCCAGTTTTACACCTTCAGTATTAAAAGTTGAAGTCTCCATGTGAGAGAGTGCAGATATTGATAAACAAAACAAAGTCTACATAAACAATAAACAAGCATGTCAGAGAGGTAATTCAATTTCAAGGCACCAAATGTGGGAAATGGCAATTCAATTTAAAGCACCAAAAGTTTTCTAAAGGCAGGTTTGTGCATGCAAGAGCTCACTGTTTGTGAGATGGAAAAGATATCAAGACCCTTACAGAGGCAATAACTGCATTTTTTTTAATTACATGAACAGATTAAACATTCAACTCAAGAATCACAATGGTCTGCATCAAAGATCATTCAGCCCGCTAGTTGGCTGGAACTCAGGGTTCATGAAAACAACTCAAGCAGCAATTACAATGTAAAGATATGTTTTTAGCACCTCAAGGTGCACTAGAGCCACACTCATGTATTCTGGAAAACAAAAATGTCATAGACTAGAAGTAAATAAAATGGAACAAATAATCTTGACCATGGAACAAATAATCTTGACCATGGAGCAACTGTTTTGACCATTTACACATACAACACTGCATCGCATGACCCCCACAATGTCAAAGCAGTGCTGGACAAGATCAATGCTACATATGTCCATAGCCGTCAGAACATAGGACTGAAGAATTTTTGAAAATAAGGTCTTTAGTTGACCTTAAATTTCAAAATGCTTAACACTTATTTTGCCTTTTGTAATTTCGTTAAACTGACATAGGACCACTCTTAAGAAAAAGCAAGTTAATAGACAGTTTTCTCTTTTTAGTGTTAAGACCATGATGCCATAACCCTTTCAATCCAACCAATAACCCAGAATGAACAACAAAGCCAATTAGGGTTTAAAAAGGAGACTTAGTATCCGGAACATGAAGCTATTTTATTATTTGAACATAACACAAGTACATTCCATGCAAACAAAGCATCAGTACCATAAAAAAAACTAATTTTCTTTTCTGTGCTTTGTTTTGCGAGAGTACATGAACCTCTGAAGTTGAATTATAAGCATCTTAGGGTGTCAAAACCAATAATGATAGAGACATTAATGAAATGTTGATCAACCAAGTCTGCGTATTGCAAAAGCAACAGTGCGAATATGAATAATTTAAAAGAACATAATCTAATCTGAATGAAAAGATTAACTTAATTAAATCTATGGAACAGGACAAGCAAATACTAGGTTTTAAGGTTCGATCTTCAAACTCCACCAAACAAAGTCCTCTATTTCCCATTTCTGTGAAACCCTTAATTCTTCCACCAAATGCCAGTGTGGGTCAGGCTTGCTCCAAGATGGAATTGATTCCTATCCCACACATTCCATGTGTATACTTATTATACAGAGTCAATTATGGATTTCTGGATCCTAATCAGACTTTTCTAATATTTCATCAATGTCATGGATAAGTTTAGAAGAAAAAAGAGAAATTACAATACAAGAGCCCACATCAGCATTAAGAACTTCATGGCCAACTGAGCTACCTGCTGAATGCGTAATACTTTTTTCTAGAACTCGATTTGACATCATCCAAATCATGGATAAGCCTTTCATTTTTGACAGGCTATAATTTGGAGTTGATATCAATCTAAAAAAGCAGCACACACACATGTTAAATTGTATATATACATATATATGTAGATACATATGTATGTGTATTATGTGTGAAAATGTATATGTATGTATATATATATACATATTCATATATATTTATATATAAATCTGTATTGTAAAAGTTTGCCCAATAGGGGCATTTTAGTCTTTTTGTATATAAAAATAGTTATTTATTAGAAGAAAATATTTTACCTTTTTCTTATTTTTTCTTTTTCTTTTTCTTTTTTTATTTCCTTTTTACCATGTCATTGGGGCCCGACTTCATAGTCATTGGGGGGCCCAACGGTCATAAATATGACCATTGGGAGCTCCCCAACGTCTCTATAAAAGGGCACTCCCAATGGTCTCCCTCTTGTATTTTGTATATAAATAGGCGAGAGTTCCTCCTATATTTATCATTGCTCTCCAAGCATGTTTTCAATAATATTCTATTTTTATTGGCGCTTTGTATTGTCCCTTAGTGGACTTTTGTTTATGCACTTTTGTGCTTGTCTATCTTTTTTGTAATTGTTCACTCTTGGACTTATATGTGCTTTTGCACTTTGCTTTTGTAATTCCGCATACTTCATTGCATGGTATCAGAGCACATTGGGTTTGTTGATCTTGGAGGTCTTGTAGTGATTAAAGATTGTGACAAAGGTGCATATCCCTTTCTTTTGCATTATAGAGCATAAATCAAGAGTGAAGCTCTCCTTCAAACTCAATGGATCCAACTACTTGATGTGGGCTTTGACTATAAAAAATCATCTTAAAAGAAAGAAACTTTGGGGCTTTATGATGGAAACTTCTCTTGAACCATCGTTAAAGCTCACCAAGGTCGAAGAAGGTGTTGAGAAAGCTCTTATTTAAGATGATCGTGTTGAAGTCATCAATGAACATCAAATAACAGTAGAGGATTGAAAAAGCAACCATGACAAAATTTTAGCATGGTTTAATGAACAATGTTGACATAAAAATATGTGCCAATATTGCTAAATTTAAAAGAGCTAATGAAGCTTGGTTCTTTTTTAAGGGTATGTATACCCAAAAGGCACTGCCGGAGGAGTTGATGAGTGAGGCCCAAAGGTCAAGGTATTTCGTTCACCCTGGTTCTACCAAGATGTTCAAGGATCTCCAATGAACTTATTAGTGGAACGAGATGAAGCAGGATATTGCAGAGTTTGTGTCTCAGTGTCTCATCTGCCAGCAAGTGAAGATCGAGCATCAGAGAGCTGGTGGACTTCTTCAGCCGCTTAACATTCTAGAGTGAAAGTGTGACGACGTCTCGATGGACTTTATCGTGGGTTTGCCTAGGATCTGTCATCAACACGATGCCATTTGGGTGATAGTAAACAAGTTGATGAAGAGTGCCTATTTTCTGCCGATAAGGGTCAGTTAGAGTTTGAAGAGTTTAGCAGATTTGTACGTGGATGAGATTGTTTGACTTCATAAGGTACCACATTTGATCATGTCAGACCGAGACCCTTGCTTTATGTTTCATTTTTGGTGTCAATTGCAGAAGGCCCTTGATACGATGTTGAAGTTCAGCATGACATTCAACACGATGTTGGATCAACCGCACCTTGATATACAAACACTTGAGGATATGCTTAGAGCATGCGTGCTGGACTGGGCAAGAGAGTGAGATAGTTATGTGAAGCTTGTAGAGTTCTCGTACAATAACAGTTATCATGCTGGTATTGGTATGGCCCCATACGAAGCTCTATATGGTAGGCCATGCAAATCTCCGGTGTGCTGGGATGAGGTTCGAGTGAGAGTAGTGGAGTATTTAGAGGTCATGCAACACTACTCAAACAAGGTGTGGTTGATCCAATAGAGGTTGGTAGCGGTGCAGAGCAGGCAAAAGAGCTACGCCGATCAACGACGTAGAGAGCTCAATTTTGTCATGGGCGAGCATGTGTTTGTTCAGATCTCGCCTAAGAATAATGTATTCTAGTTCGGGAAGAAGGAAAAGTTGAGCCCTCGATATGTTGGACCTTTTGAGATCCTCGAGCGTGTTGTCGAGTCAGCTTATCGAGTGACGCTTCCTCCTCAGTTTTCCCAGATTCACGTCTTCCACATCTCAATATTGAGAAAGTATGTGCCTGACCCCTCACATGATCCACTATGAGGCAGTCGAGGTACAACCTGACTTGATGACAGAAGAAAGGCCGATGGATATTGTATATCGCCAGGAGAGGACACTAGTAGGACGATCTTGTTTATAAAAGTGTGTTGGCAACATCATGGACTAGACGAATACACCTGAGACACCAAGGTTGACATGCATAACCACTACTCACATGTATTCGGTATATTCTAATTTCGTAGACGAAATTCTTTTATGGGGGTAGGGATGTAATTTCATGCATTTTTCCTTTATTATAGATTATGAGATTTCTGAAAATTTGGCTAAGTATTTTGTAAAGTTGATAAAATCTTCAATTTTTTGTGGTGTCAGCTGAGTCTGGTTATGACCCATGACCCATTGACATGACCTAAACGATGCAAATAAGATTTGTAAAACTTTTGTTTTTGACCTTTAAAATCAAGAAAAAATTAGGCAAAATTTAGGTTAAATTTAGACAACATTTGGAGGCGAAAATCAGGTAGTGTATCATTAGATGCGTCTCATAATTCTGAGAACATTGGTATTTTATTTTTCTGAATTTGGGCTATGGTTGGCCCAAAAATCATATTATTTTAAAAAATGACCCCCCTTGATGTGAATAATTATGGATTGGATCAGATCGAATCGAATCAGATCATATCCGATCTGTTTGATCCAAGTTGATATGGATCTTGACCCAGTCCAAGACCCATATTAACTGGAATCTGGTCCAGTTACGATCCATATGGATTTTGGATATAGATTTGGATCTTAGATCCAAATATGAAATCCAAGTCCAACCAATTTAAAGTTTAAATTCAATCTAAAGGTTAAATTGAGTAAGAATTCCATGATGAGAGGACTCCCAGAGGGGGAAGACACCCTCTGAAATATTCCAAAAAAACTAATTATTTAATAATTTAATATGAAATAATTAATAAAAATATTAATTAATTGAATTTTGAAATTTTATTTATCTGGATATGGTGGAGCTTCACATTTGGTAGAACTCTACCTAGATAGGTGTTCTAGATAGATCCCAAATTAGTTAATACAAAAATAAATAAATAAATAAGTGATAATAAGAGGATAAATAGGATTTGTTAGAGAGAGATAGAGTTCTACATTTTGTAGAACTCTATCCTCTATAAAAAGACTCTAGAAGAGACATCACCCTCTCTCTAGAAGACAAATTTTTTTATAAAAGGGTCTAACTCCCCTCTCTTTAGATTTCTTTTTCTAGAGAGAGAGAGAGAGAAGGAAGAAGGGAAAAGAAAGAAAGAGAAAAAAAAAGAGAAGGGAGAAAAAGGAAAGGAAAGAAGAAGAAGAAGAAGAAAAAGAAGAAGGAAAGGATGATCTTTTCCGTTCCGATCGCCCGACGTAGATTTTTTTTGATCTTTTTCATCTCTGATCGAAGGTACAAGTTCCTCTCTTGATCTAAATAGAAAGAAATAAGTTAAATCAGGTTTATGTGAGATTTTTAGTGGAAAATGAAAAATCTGAATTTGAATATATATATATATATATATATATATATATATATATATATATATATATATATATATATATATGGGTCGATTTTCTTGGTGGTTATCAATTTCCCTATACGTACAAATCTGAAAATACATATGAGCCTATTCCAAGATTTGTCCGTACGTATGATTCAATGTTCACATGAGAAAAAGAAAAAGAAAAAGAAAAAGAAAAGCATATGGACATATTTCAATGTTTTTATTCATGCCCATGATAATATGCATGCAAATCATCTCAAATATGAAATGATCCTCAATCTTTATTGATTTTCTAAATTTATATCAATTTCTCTTCATTAATTTTCCTTAAATTCTATTTCTTTTCCCCTTTCAGGTTAAAGGATAAACCTGAACCTCGACATTCGAGGTATTCTTTCTCAGGACAAGGGATAATCCTGAGATCACTCATAGGAGCAATAATGCTACTTGTGAGAATTCTTTCTATAAAATAAATCAATTTCTTTAATTTTTCTCCATTTTTTCTTTAAATTCTATATCCTTCTATCTTCTCAAAAATTTTATTCCTTCTTGCCTCTGTTCAGGATAAGGGGTTAATCCTGAAAATTGGATCACATACAACTGACTTGCTGATCCATCTAAGCCATAAATCATAAATCTTGTCATATCCCTTCTAAATTCAAGTCTCAAGTATATCCTCAAGAATCTCCCTCCTCCCTTTCAGGTCGAGGGGCAAAACTGAACCTCGGCCTTCGAGGTATTCTTTTCCCTTTCAGGTTAAGGGATAAACCTGAATCATTGTTTATTATGATTTCCTAAATTCTCATCAAATGTCTATCAATTTCATCAAATGTCTTTCATTATCAAGCCCTCGAGTTACCATTTTATCAATGTCTATCATCTTCAAGCATTTGGGTCATAATTTCATCAAAGTATATCATTTTCAAGCCTTCGGGTCACAATTTCATCAATATTTTCTCATTTCCAAGCCTTCGGGTTACAATCTCATCAATGTCTATCACTGACAAGCCTTCGGGTTACAATTTCATCAATGTCTATCCTTTTCAAGCCTTCAGGTTGCAAGTTCAGCAAAATCTATCATTTTCAAGCCTTTGGGTAACAATTTCATCAAATATCCATCATTTCCAAACCTTCGGGTCACAACTCTATCAATGTCAATCATTCTTCCATTTCAAAATCCTGCTTTCGAACTGGTCAGTCAATCAAATCCTACTTTCGAGCTGGTTGGTCAAACAAATCTTGCTTTCAAGCTGGCCGGTCAATCAAAATCCTGCTTTTGAGCTGGTACTTCCAAAAAAAAATCCTGCTTTCAAGCTGGTCGGTCAAACAAATCCTGCTTTCGAGCTGGTCGGTCAACCAAAATCCTGCTTTCGAGCTGGTTGGTCAAACAAATCCTGCTTTCGAGCTGGTCGGTCAATCAAAATCATGCTTTCAAGCTGGTACTTCCAAACAAATCTTGCTTTCGAGCTGGTCGGTCAATCAAATCCTGCTTTCGAGCTGGTCGGTCAAACAAATCCTGCTTTCGAGCTGGTCGGTCAATCAAAATCCTACTTCGAGCTGGTGCTTTCACAAAATCCTACTTTCGAGCTGATCGGTCAAAACAAAAATCTAATTATTCCTTCCCAATTTCAACTCAAGGTTTCATCAAAATCTATATTGAGTGATTATTTCATTAAGGATTCTTGAGAACTTTGCCAATTTTGCTCAAATATTTGCTGATTCCAATATTTTTATTACACAAAAGAATCACCTCAGATTACCCCTAGTATTCTTTCCAAAAAGGTAAAACTTTTTGCGAAAAAGAGGTAAAATTCAAATATTTTCCTTGTTAATCAACCAAAAGGATGAAAAAAATATCCTCGGTATGATTAGCGTAAGAAATATTCAATGATGTTGAAAAGCCAGAAGCGAATTGATATTGATCATGGCTGTGGCGCATGTTTAAAGACAACTATCTGGCAATCAGGCAGTGGAAATATCCTGAGCGATAAAAAGAATCCACTCAACCCATGTCTTCACATTTATTTACAATCAAATATATGCAAAAGGGATCTCTCAATTGTCATCAAGATGAAGACGAATATGCTTGCAGACCCCCGGGGTTAAAGAAGATTTGGATCATCTCCGAGATGAAGGAGTTTGTGACGGATCCTTTCAGAGAAAGTTTAGATCACCGTCGAGATGAAGGCGAGTGTGATGAACCTACCGACAAACCCTGAAAGATATTTGATTTCTGCTATCATCTAAAGACCTTTTGAGCCAATATCATCAATATAATTCCTAAGATAAATGAAAGATCAAAACATCTCCAAGATGGAGTTTGTGACGTACCCTTCCCCGAAAAAAGAGAGAAAAGTCAGGACATCTCCAAAATGAAGGATGATGTAAAAGCCCGAAAAAACCCAATGACTCAAAGAGAGTGCAAAAAGATTATCATGGGAAAAACACCCAGATATCAAACTGCCAAAATTGCCAGAAGTCATCCTTTTCTCATGCAAAATTCTTTTATCAATATCTTTTCACTACTTGCTTTTATGAAATTAAGAATATTTCTTCTCTTCTTATATCAGGGAGATGGATGGCTTCCTTGAAGAAAATCATCAGCGCTAAAATTTTGAAATTGACTCTTAAGACCGAGGAGTTAACCTCGTTGGAGGAAATACTCTAGGTAAAAGAGGGAATGTCTTTTGCACATACTTACACATTTTCAAGCATTTGAGTCAACTACAATTTTATCTTATTGGCAAAATTTTCTAGCTATTCTAAGAATGAAATAAATAATCAATATCCATTTTGATGCAACCTAGTGTTGTTTGTATCTCAGAAGAGTTACCTCCTTCAGAAGAAGTATCTCTTCCTGTCCCATCACAGTTTCTTCATCCGAGGATTCCGTATGGTCGTACCCACTCAGGCTAAGGGTCAAACATGTACTTTCTGCGAGAGGTCATCGATTTCAAAAGCTGATTTAGTCTTAGCAATGAGACGCCCAATATCATCCCTTTTCCAAGCTTTAGGGAACCCCATCTTCCTCTTTTGCAAACCCCTTTCGGATTTGTTCGTCCAAATTCTGAAAGTCCCATCACGGTTTCTTCCATCCAAGGATTCCATTTGGTCATCCCCCCTTCAGGTTAAAGGTTAAGCCTGAACCTCGTGCCGCGAGGTATCTTCCTTTTTCAGGTTTGGGATAAACATGAGTCTCGTTTCGACGAGATTCTTCATTTTTAACGAGGTGTTTTCTTCCAGTCTCATCATGGTTCTTCACGTCGAGGAATCCATGCTCTGTACATCCATCCAGGAAATGATCATACTTGAGTTTCATCTCACAAGACATTTCATATTTGAAATAATGATGTCTCCCATATTTTTTGCATCCTCCAGGGCCCAATTCTGGTGAGGAGATACCATGATATAGAAGTCATCCACAATTTTGACCCCTGCAGTGCTAACTTTTGGCTGGGATGGTACTGTCTGGCAAGGACGAATCTCCTTCCGGATTTGAGCCTTGCTCGGGCCAGGGAGCCACTGAAAAAGTCTCCCTTCACTTGGTGCCTTGAACCAAGGGTTTATGTTGGTGACTTGAGGTTTTGTCCACCAAAAACACTCGTCTGGAAGTGCTTGGGGATGTCTGGCCCCAACAATGTGTTGGCTGTCAATTTTGTGCATGCACGTGGGGGATTTGGTCTATGTCCATGTGTATGTGTGTGTCCAAAATTTATTTTCAGAGTCCACTTGGTTAAAACCATAGTTATCAGCATTTCTTCTTTGGGCGGTGACCCAAGACCTACAACATAGTATTCCAAGCATACCATGTTTGTTTTCAGTTCAGATGTTCCTACACCATCATACTAGCAACCAAGCACCCTGATGACTGGTTAGAAATTTCATTATTTGTGTTGTCATAGCCAGTTGTTGGTAGGCTGCATTGACTGAGAATGGGAGAAGACAATTTTCTTTTTTAAGCCTTTCTGATATTTCTAATTAAGACCAAGCTAAGAACAGATGACCTTTTATGTATCATGCCAATGGGCAGAGTACCTTCTCAGATTCATTGAGATACTAATTTGGGACTGAAGATCTTTCTGTATCAGTGTTTTTATACATATCCAAATGTTAAAGAAATTGGTGGTGTCATTTTCAGGCTCTCAAGTCAGGCCGATGACCCCCTCCAGGTAGTGATGACAATGTTCCACAACCTCCGCTTAAAGTCTTCGACATTAACCAGCCTCAGATCTGCAGAAACAAAGGCTGTGGGAAGATCTTTATTGAAAAGGATAACCATCCTTTGGTAACATCCACTATCGTATACGTGAGGTTCGTCAATCCCTTGTAATTGTTGAAACAGCCATTAGCAATAGTAACATATGCATTGTGGGATCTTTTGTTAGAATGCAGCACCATCTTTCATCTCTTCTTCAAATCGAGGAAGCCTTCTGGAAACAGAAGTCTAGATGCCATTGGATCCAGGATGGTGATCTTAATACCAAATACTTTCATGGCAAATTTAAGAAGCTAGTTCAGCACCAGCATATTCCGCTCATACAAAACCCTGACGACACTATTGCTACTACTACAAGGCTACAAGCATTTTTCAAGCGGCGATGGATTTTTGAGTAATTATTCACTCAGCAGAGCATTGAAATGGAGGAACTTCCTGGTTCTCACTATCCTCAAGTTTCTGTACAAGAGAATCAGGCTTTGTTGCAACCAGTCTCCACAGATGAAGTACGGAAAGGTAGCTTTGACATTAAGCCACCTGGTCCTGTCATTGGCTTAACGTTTCCTTCTATCAAGCTTTTTGGAATGTCATTGGCCCAGAGGTTACTTAGGCAGTCATCAACTTCTTTGAAACGGGCAGGATTCCTAAGTGTATTAACACTACATTTATACTGTTAATTCCTAAAAAGCAGGCTGCCTAAAGAATGGTTGACTTTCGACCCATCAGCCTCTGTACTGTTATCTATAAACTTATTTCTAAAATAATGGTGTTTTGTATGAGAACCCTTTTTGCAGACTTATTTTTCATAATCAGAGAGTCATTCTCATAGATTGCACCATCCAAAAAAAAAAAGCATGACTCATGACAAATAATTGGTTGACTCGATGTCCTCCTCATCTTCTTGCATTATCTTTAAAGTTGATTTAGTCAAAGCCTATGATCGAGTAGAACGAAGATTCCTTAAAAGGTTGATGCTGTTTTTTTATTCGAAAAATGACCATACAACAAAAATGACATGTTTCAAAAAATGCACCACAATTTATCAAATTTGTCAAATGGATAATCTGGAAGATGCTTTTACCCATCACATCTATGAATTTTTTATTTTTGCGGGTCACAATGCTAAAAGTGGATGGACCCAAAACACTTGCAAAACTCGTGATGAGAATCTCAAGACACTTTGTGAAAATCCTTTAAATGTTGCGGAAGTCCATTGCGAAAGTCCATGCCTTGCAAAATTCCAAACGAGTATCGCAGGGGTATTGTGATTTTTTTTTCTTGCAAAATTTGTTTTATATAAATGATGCTTAGTTTCTTAACCCCTTATTTGGACGTGGATGCCCTATTTTTGTAACCCTAGAGTTTTTGTGCTCCTTAACTCCTTATTTGCACCCGGATGCTCTATATGGATGTAACTTCGACAGATTGAATAAAAATTTGAATATCATTTAGATAAAGTTCACTCATGGTTGTATTTAAAAACTTTATTGTAATTTTGCATTTAAGGTTAACAGAATTTCTAGTTTGGTTATGTTTGTGAATGAATTTTAGTTATAAATTTAAGTTATGTTTGTATGTATTATTAAACAGACAAATTTGTTCTATAACAATGAAATTTAAAGAAAAAATATCGAATAAGTAAGAAATTCACATATTTTAAAAAAAAATTGCATATATACATGTGAATTTATATAAGAAATCTGCATGTATACATGAAACATATTCTTTCACAAAATGAAGTCGCTTATACATTGCATTCATTATATTCTTTCACAAAATGAAGTCGCTCATAAATTGCATTCATTTCATTCTTTCATAAAATGAAGCCGCTCATACATTTTATTCTTTCACAAAATGAAGTCGTTCATACATTGCATTCATTTTATTTTTTCATAAAATGAAGTTCATCATACATTTTGCATTTATTTCATTCCTTCAAAAAATGAATTCGCTCGTACATTGCATTCATTTTATTTTTTCACAAAAATGTTGCTTCTCAATGCTTCTTTGATGGAGAGAAAATAGATTATGTGCAGAGGTATCTTCATCTCTTCGGTTTCAAGAATGTCAAATTGTACTGCATCTTTGATAGGAAGAAAGCACAGTATACCATCATTGATTTTACATTTTGTATTGTTCTCTTAATTTTTCATATTTCACCCATACCATATAATTGAACAAATGTTGACTTTGTGACACAGTTTGTTAGAGTGAATGCCTTCTGCATCATCATCATTCATGTTCTCTATGATGAGAATGCAACACTCACGAACAACTTACAAACTTTTGGTTTCCTATTCCACCCATACCACAAAATCTTACCATCAATGCTTTTATCGAAAAAACTCATTATCGATGAAGTGTTGTTGATCTTTTCGTCACTGATGCTTTTATCGAAAAAAATCACTATCAATGAAGTGCAACCGATCTTCTCACTGTCGATGCTTTTATTAAAAAAACTCACCGTCGATGAAGTATCGTCGATGCTTTTATTAAAAAAACTCATTATTGATGAAGTGTCATCCATGCTTTTACCGAAAAATGCATTATCGCTTAAGTGTCGCCCATGCTTTTACCAAAAAACTCATCTTCAATAAAGTGTCACCCATGCTTTTGTGGTTTATCACACCCAGTGAACCGTCACTGATGAAGAATTTTTGCAAAGCTCGAATGTCATCGTAATGTTATCAGAAGATCGCCAGAAGGATTGGCGATCAAAGAAACCCTAGGATTACAAAAATAGGGCATGCATATGCAAATAAGGGGTTGAGAAATAAAGCATCACTTATATAGAACAAAATTTTGCAAGAAAAAAAAATTTTGCAATACTCCTGCTGTAATGCCCTAGGGTTTTAAAATCTTTAAAAAATGTGTAAAAAATTAAAAATTTTCTTTTCCTTTCAAATAAACAGCGAAAACGGTTTTTGGCTTTCAGTTTTAAACCTTGGGCACGTCACATTTCACAAACCACAATAAGAACAACAATAATTTTTATGCCAACATTATATATACATAGTCATTTTCACAAGGTTCAGAAAACAAAACATTTAAAATTAAATTTAAAATAAATCCAATCTTAGGATCTTGGGAATCTGGATTCTTCGATGTCGCTCTTGTCCAACATCCATTGTAATGTTGTCTACTCCATATATGAACCTGAAATCCCCATAAAACAGGGTCAAACTTATAATAGTCAGGTAAGCTATTAATAAAAATCATATAATTCAAATATTAAGCATAATTTTAATAATTTAAAATCAAAATGCATACATTCAAGAACAATTATGCAATTTAAAATAATTTAAAAACATGGCAATTCGAAACATGTTTATGTGTTATATCAATAAGGCATATTTTCATATCAAATTCTGTGAAAGAAAAAGTCATTGTTTCGATATTTAACGTCCTCCCGGTACGGTGAAGGACACTCCAATCTCAGACTAAGTATTTCGGGGGTATATTATTTTATTGTGGATTACCCGGATACCTTAATGAAACGGGCTCCCAAGCGAGCGGTCAATGACCAGAAAGATTCTTGACAATGGCGAGCAAAAAAGAGAATCAGATGCATCCACTGACTACGGCAGTCTGAGACCCGTTGGCCTCGGCCTCCTCAACCCGAGTGACAGAAGGCTCTAGGGAATCTATTGCTCCCAAAAATCATCATCATAACTGTAACGCCCCAAATTTTTAACTTGAAAATTTTGGAATAAATTTTTTTTTCTAAACAACAGCAGAAAAGCTTTATTAAATCCTTCGTCAAATTATTTGGGCGGGTTACAAGTAATAGCACAGACTCAAGGCATTTAAGTAAAATAAATTCTTGCATTGAAATACTACAAGTTATTATTTACAACTTAATGATTTATTACAAGTCATATTCCTCAGGACATCTGAAAAAGATATGGACACATGGCACTGTCGTAGCGACGACCGCAATTGCTCGTCATTCAGTTTCCTGAAAAACATTAATTCAGAAAAAGTCAGACTACCACGTCTGAGTAAGAAGCAAAATATCCATATGAATGTGCATAGTGTCACGTGTACAAGTATATGTGCAACATGTTTAGATAGAACTAATAACCATTTAACAAGTGATAAATGTACAGGTCACCAAAGTCAAGTATTTCATGATATATTCCATCAACGTCAAAGCACGATACATCACATGCATGAACCATATTTATATAAGCAATAACAACTTTGGAACTAATAAGGATGTACACCTGACTTAACTAAAGCAATTAATGTAAAGTGTGTATAAAGCACAAACATCAACGTTCAACACATCATTCATAAGTTATCACAATTTACATGTAACGGAAAACTAATTCGAATCATGCTCTACAGGAGTCACAACTTATTCCAACAATTTCAACATCGAGTAGTATGCAACTACTTAAAGATCTTTCTTAATGCACTAACTTTATGTTTCATCTTGTTAATTACCCTGTGGGTACGCACAGGCATTCGACATCGTAGCGGACCGAGACCACACGAGGGTCTATTATTTTATAACCCGTGTGACTAGCCGTACAGATATCCAAAAAGGACGGTTCACGACCGAGAGAGTACTCCCCAATGGCTAGAACTAGAATTAAGATGCAACCTGTACTTCTGCAGAAGACTTGGATCTACCACCTAGGACGAATTGGTAGTCTTGGTCCCCTAACTTCGAGGACTGGGGACCGGGTGAGACGCCTTGCTCTCACAAAAACAAAAATTGTCCCACGGAGCTTGTACCATCTACCCTCTCCAAGGTAGACCATGGGTCCAGTAACATACACCATCTTTCAAGTGTACCTAGAGCCCTGGGAAACCAGTAACATATACCGTTGTCAGGTATACCCAGTATCCTGGGAAACCAGTAACATATACCATTTCAGGTATACCCAGAATCCCCCAATTTTATTTTATGTGTGCATATCTTTTCATTCTTATTTGTTTGGGTCTAGTAACATACACCGTCTTTCAGGTGTACCCCAAACCCCACACTTGTTTTATATGCATATTTTATATTTTGTTTATTTCTCGGTGCGAGTCATTGCACCACGGGGAATTTCCAAAATCCCAACCCATACTCTGGGTGATCTCAAGGTATGCACATTTCTTAACTTAGTGTGCAATAGGCACTAATACAACTTTTCATAGTTTGGTACGAACCTGAACCAAGTACTTGTATATGCATTATCTTAGCTTTTGTTTTTATGCTAGGGTATACATATCGTACCTCACTGATGGTGTTGTAACATGGCATAACCCACTTTAACAATTCATAAGTGCTCGTATGGCACTATCAACTTTCTGCGAAGCTGCAAGCTCGGGTTTAAGCTTTCACATTATCCTGGCATGAAAATGTTCTTTATTTTGCAAACTTTGGCAGAACACACATAGCTCAGCTAGCACGTAAACATGAGATCATGATTCAATTATATGAAATTCTCACAGCATTATAGGTGCCCATATGGCATCACAAGAATTTGACATGCTCACTTTCAATTTGTAATATTGTGTCCTTTGTAGAATTTCTTATTTGTGCTATCGTAACAAAAATATGCAAATTGGCGGTTCATGCACTGAACCATTTGTCGCAACCTTCCTATTCCAACCACATACAAAACTACATGCACCATGAATACATTATGGGCATCTTATTCATTTGCAAAACGAGCACATACGATCGACACTAAACATGGAGATAATTATTTAAACACGACCATCATGAAATTCATGCATATCGTAAATGGTCATAGAGAATTACGAGAGTATTGCAAGTATAATTATAATATTCTACCACCATGCCACTATAGCTTCTCATTGATTGAACAATTATAGCCAGTGCATGTATTTATAATTTCTATACGTAGATGGAGCTTTGTATATTTTCTAGGGATGAAAATTGCAGATATGTTGAAGAAAGCACTTAGTTCTGCACTTATTATCTACACTCATATGTGTTTGCACGCATGAGTGTGTGTATGGTTGAAGGGTAAATATGACCTAACAAATGAAACGCTAACAAATATTTTCTTTTGTAGTTTTAAACAAGAGGATGCTAACCCTTGCTAGTCTTGATTATCACCAACAATGTGTAGGGTTGTTGGATGTATGATGCTTCATCATGGTTATCTGCATGTCTGAACTCAAGCATGGATTATTTACGTGTCAACTTGCATATGGATACATATACAAATTAAATTTGTGAAGGTATTGTATCGCCGATACAGACTAGACTTGGGGTCTAGGGAGACATGGCTTGATGTCTTTGTTCATAATGGGCATGTATGACTTTGAGATCTTAGTCCAGGAAACCCATTAGTGCTTACTAGGAAATTCTCCATACCACCGAATTACAATATGGTGATATATATAATGCATCATGCATTTTCAAGACTTAATCTAAATGAAATTAGATCCCCATGTGAGTCCTCAAGTACATGGCATACTTCTGATGAATGAAATTGAGTTTCAGCCCACGTTAGTGTGTATAGTTAGTTGGTTAAGTTGTACCTGGTATGTGCTTGGATGAATACAAGATTTGTTGATCAGCATGAAGCAAACTGACCTACTAGGCCTAAGTCATGCTGCTGAAACATAATTTAAGATAAGTAAACCTAGTTTGCCATGGACATAACTAAGAAAAATATGTACTCATATTGGGATTCCGCAAGTGCACTCAGTTTCAGACCCAGATATAGTTAAGTTCATCCTTTGAAACAAACTGACATACATTCCGATAAGTTGAAGCAGTAAAGATGGATTTAGAATATTGTTTACATAAGAATGAAATAACCTGTCAATGTCTATGGATTAGTTAAGTGTACATGTCTACGTAGATTCAATATATATATATATATATATATATATATATATATATATATATAGGAATATACAGAATCATTTTAATGGTTGTTGCATATGCAATATGATAGTCAAATGTATATTACTATGCAGATTTACAAAAATAAATTTTCCAAGAATATGCAGATTCGATTCAAAAGCTATATTTACTATTTCACCCATGTAAACAGACAAGAAGACAACTCTACGTGCTGATCAAAAATAAAAATTTTAGCAACTTACCTCATGGGAAAATCGGCAAACACTAATTAAACGCTTTATGACAAACAATGACATGGCTGATCAAACATAAAAAAAATCCAGAAATTCACATGGGAAAATAAACAAACACCATGGTTATTTCACACGGTTGGATGTATGCATTTTCATATGTGCTTTCAAAAGATATGCAACATACGTGTCCCACAAAACACCAAACACGTGCATAGAGATATAAGGCCTCTTACCTTGTTGAAGACCGATGGAGTTTTTGCGAGAGTGCTTCCTCTTGCTCCACAAGTCTCCTTACGGGTTCTTACCGGGAGTCACCGAGGTGGAGATAGAGAAACAATGGTGGCAATGGCTGGTATAGAGAAAATGTGAAGAGGGATGAAGATGAATCCCAAAAATGATTTTTTTGTAAAGCCCCTTCTCCATCCATTTTTTTTTTCATTAACATATTTGGTTGGGCTTTCCCTTTGGGAAAACGCCCAGCCCTCTTTCTTTGTGCATCCTCCCCCCTTTCCCCATTTAATCCGTCTTAAATGGGAAGGTGAAATGCCCCTCTTTAAAATTTCCATAAAAAAAAATTATCAATAGCTTACCTTTTTGCAAAATACTTTTTTATTGATGGCGCCGAGGGGATTTGTACTAGAGACCTCATCTTCAAGGGGTAACGAGCCCCACCAGTGTGCCATATACAATTTCATTGTATAACTTTGCAACAAAATTTTATTTAACCACTTATAGACGTCTGATGGTATTTATTTCTTTTCTTGGAACCGTCATTCTCATTTAAGACTCCTTCTCCCAATTCTAAAATCGTGGGCATGGTGGTCTTCCCAAAACATTTTTTCTCACCCTCTTCAATGTCCTTAATTAGGTTTCCAACTTGGAAAATCGGTCAGCCACCACCCTCTTGAAAATGTCATTCCTCATTTAAGCCCTCTTAAATGAGGAGTTCTAAGGTCTTTTCGAATTTCAGCAAAAGTAACAAAAATATTTTTGTCAAAATGGCTCGGTGCACAAGGGGATTTGAACCGGGGTTCTCTTCTTTGTGAGTACATCAACTTGACCACTACACCAACTCCACTTTAGTTGCTCATTCTTGCAACTAAAATTCTCTTATATACGAATTGATTCTCGATGAATCTCAAATATGAGTTGGATAATAATTATATTTTAAATCTTATGAACTTTCTAACTATATTTCTGGGTCTTAATTATGGTTCGACCCTATTTGGATCTCTTTAGATCCAATTGGATTCTAATTGGGTTTCGGATCCATCCAGGATCCGAATTCATTCATCGTATCCAAATCCAGATACTGGATCCATTTGATCCAGTTTGGATTTCAAGATCCATTTGGATCGACTCTATATCATTTTATCGTATTTATTTCAAAGAATTTTATCCTTTACTTAGTTTGATAATTATCGAAATTTTGCGGGTTTTACAATAACAATGTCACCTCTGGTTGTACCATTACCCCTTCCAGGATAGGCAATAACCTGAATTGACCCGAAGGGTTTTTTTATAGGACTTTAATAATTTCAAAACTAGGCTCAATAACTCTTTTAAAATAAACACTAAGGTCATATGTACCCAACTCATTCAACATTTTCTCTGGTAAAATGAGCACACACCTATGAAGGTGAAAATTAAGTTTGTGTGTAGATGTGACTCATGCAACAAATGGGTGCCTTATTGCACCTTTTTTATTTGGAAAATCTTGTATAATAAAATCTTTCAAAAATCAACATGCAACACAAAATTCTTCTTTTTATCAAAATCTAAAATCATCAAAGTCTTGACCATAGTATTTATCAAAATTTGATTCAAACTCATAAGATTTGAAATCTTGTCATTCAAAACATATATTTATTTATGCATATACTAAAATATGCATTTGATTATAAATTAAAATTTAAATAAACATGCATGCATCAAAAACATATCTAATATGAACATTATAAGATTTTGATAGAATAACTTACCTTGATTTTTTATAGAACGAGGAAGAATAGGATAAATCGCTATGCTTTGATTTAATCTGATAAAATTCATTATATTAGATAATATTTTTATATTGAATTTTGGGCAGTATTTGCCCTATAATTTTGAAGAATTATCCTTTTAAGGATTTATTAAAAATCTAAAAATTATTTAGAAATGATCTTAAAAAATTTTATAAAAATTTCACAGAGTTTCCTCTGTAATAACTCAAATGTTTGAAAAAGGGTTTGATCTTGAATTCGAGTTGTAAAAATTCAAACAAGACTTTGCGTCACAAATATTTTTATAAAGGTTTTTCAAAAAAATTGACTCAGGTATTTAAAAAGGATTTTTGAAAATTTTGACAGGATTTCTTTTCTAAAAATCATTTTTTTTTAAATAACTCTAAAAATTTTGATATAATTTCTTCTAAATAAATTCAAAAAAATTGAAATATTTGAAAAGCTTTTGCCAAAATTCTGATTAAAACAATCAAAATTTTTAGAAATCATTTAGAAAATTTTGCTAGAATTATTGTTATACTAATTCTAGTTTTCAAAAATCTTTAAAATAATTTTGGCAAAACTCCTGCTATAAAAACTCTAATTTTCAAAAATCCTTTAGAATATTTTTTCTAGAACTACTGCTATAGTAGTTCTGAATACTTAGAAATATTTAGAAAAAATTTAAACAAAACTTTCCCTGCGTAGAGGCAGAGTTGGATTAAATTTTAGTAAAATTACCAAAATTTGAATCCGAAAGAGAAGTAGGAGAGAGAATAGGAGATCCTACAATTACGAATCTAAATTTAGAAGAAGAATTTAAATACTAACCTAATTTAGAAAATTTGGGCAACGCTTCAACGACCCAAATCTGTTTTTTTTTGCTAAATTTAGCAGAACTCCTGCAAACAACACTCTTGGGGCTGGATTTAGCTCATCGAAACTCCTACGAAAAGATGAATCTCGTATAAAGAAAGAAAGAAGAGGCTAGAAGGGGTTTCTCAGAAAAAATCTGAGATTCAACGGAGGTTTTGGCTTAAAACTAGAGAGAGAAACTCAAAGCTAGAGAGAGAAAGTAGGAGAGAGAGAGAGGTCTTCATAACTTGGGTACAGAGAGAGGGTGAGGGGGTATTTATAGGAGAGAGAGGAGGTGTCGCCCCACTTAAGTGACATTTGTCACTTAAGTTTAATAAAAAATTATATTTTAATGACACTTGTCTATTTTCTTTTATTTTAATATTTGTTTCTGACACTTGTTAGAGAGAGAAGAGGGTTGGGTGTCACCTCCTCACTGTGAGGTGACATGTGTCAGCTCATGGTTTTAAAAAAAACCATGGCTGCCCTTAGTTTTGGGCGAGTGGTTTTTCAAAACCATAGTCTCTGAAATAAATTAATATACTATATTATATTTTATTTGATTTCTAATTTGTTTATACCTGTTATGCCCTAATTCAAATCCCATCTTTCAGAAATGCCCTATGAGAATTTAGAAGTTACTTTATTGCCCTTCTGCAGTTCAGAAAATTACTGAGTCTGCCATTGGGGTGACAAATTATCATTTTTGTCTGTGACAAATTTATTAATTCCCTGAAAATGTCCCCCAAAAAAATTACTATTTTGACCTTATGTAGTTGGGTATTTTATCGAAAAATGGCACTATATTGACAAATTACTAAGTTACCCTTGATAATTAGATTAATGACGAGAATATCCCTGAATTCTGGTTTTTGAACAAGCCTCTACAGAATTTTATCAGGATTTCAATTATGGATTCAAATCTTCATTTTAATCAATACTTACCAAAAATATCAGGGTTTTAAAACTATAATTCATATCTAGAATGAATCAGAATCAAAACTTGAATTTTCTTCATAATTTATAAATCATTAAAAAATTTGGGTATTACACCTGTGATACTCGTTTGGAATTTTGCAAAGTACGAACTTCCGCAACACTTAAAGGATTTTTGAAACGTGCCTTGCGATACTCATCATGATTTTTGCAAGTGTTTGAGAATTTCTCATTTTTTTGGAATATTGCAACCTCATATGCGATTTTGTTGACGAGTTTCGTGGGTCCAACAACTTTCAACATCGTAACCCAAGAAAATAAAAAAATCTTTGTTGTAAGGGATAAAAGCATCTAAAAAAAGTGGAAACATGTTGAATCGTCCATTTGGGGCATTTTTTGGAAACACATCATTTTTGTTATATAGTAAGATCATTTTCGGTTTTTGGTTTTTGTGATGCATGGATTGATAAGATCATACGTCAGTTTGGTTGTCATCATTAATGGGCAGTCGGGTGGTTTATTTCACAGTTCCAAGGCATTTTTCAGGGTGACCTACTTTTTTTTTAGAGAAGTAAAGATATATTATGGTAATATAACAGTATAGTACATAAGTACTGAGATTTGGGATGCGATGAGGTATCACACCCGCAATCCAACAAAACAACACAAAGAACGAAGAAAACAACAATCACAAAGAAGGAAAAAAAATGCAACAAGACCAATACAATGGCCTTAAGAGACTGTTATGCAGTCCCCAATCCAATCCGTTGGTAGGTGATCAGGCCATTTAAGATGTGCCCTCATGGTCGAAATGCCTTCAAGGTTGCTAGCTTTGCCCATTTGTCAAAATCCATACACACCAAAGAAATTTCCAACGGAAGACCCTAGAGTTAAGATGTGGAGCAATCAAGACTTCTCTAGAAAAGGAGATGTCCCAATCTGCGAAGAGGTCATCTCAAGCTCAATGTCGCAAGGTGCAAAAGAAACTACAATGCCAAAAGAGATGGATTGTAGATTCTTCCTCACATAAACAAAAAGAGCAATGACTAGCAAGATGGAAACCCTCAGCTTTTGAGCTTAATATTCGAGTTAACGACATCATGGAGAATGAGCCATAAGAGATGTGCTCTAAGTCCGAGCCTCGCAAGGTGTGTTTTGGTAATCCAAGAAGGCGCCAAAGGCCCAAGAAAGCGATACATGGAAAATATCAAAACATTTCCATTATTAGAGAGTGATCAACAAGTCGTGCCCCCATGTTGAGATAGAGTAGCTCGACAATAAGAGCAATCCATTCTTGAAAAACCCAATTCTGAGGGTTCCCTTTTCAAAACGATATCCCACACCTCATCCGAAGAAGACCAAAAATCACATACCATACTTGGTTCTAGCCATCTCGTATACTAATCGGAAGGACTCCCTTAATTTGACTTCGCCACACCAAACACATGTTGTCAAAATAATGTTTCATCACCTCTACCAATCTTTAGTTGTATCGCCTTATTGAATGAATCCAATAACGAGATGCATCCCTTCCAAATCCCGAAACTATTTTTTCATCTCTGATTTTCGGACTAGCTCCAAAATCAACCCATCACAAGTCATACTTTTCTAAGAAAACAATGCTAAGAATGCTCATTCTCCTACGTATTCTTCAAAGCTACTTAGCCAAGAGGGTGGTATTGAACCTCCTTAAGTTGTGGATTCTCAAACCCCCCACATCCAAGGGTTGTGAAATCATTGACCAATTGATAGGCGCTTTAGACTTCCCTTCTAAGGTCTCTCGCCAAACAAATTTCTGAAATAAAGTGTTGAAGCGTCTCTCAACTTCTTTTGAAATTTTAAATATCTGAAGGAGGTACATTGCCGAGCAAGAAATGTTGAATCTAATAAGATTAATCCTACCTACTCTAGAAAGCAAGTGGGACTGGCTTTTTTGGTAAATTCTATCCTCCACCACACTCCAATGTAACTCTGTAAAGACCTCCAGATAAAGTGGAAGGACCAAATATTACATTGGTTAGGACCCCCCATCATAATTAAAGATTGCTAAGGCTAACCTTTGAGTATCCTCAGAGGGGTCGTTAAACACCATAACCTAACTTTTTCCCTCGTTCATACGAATACTCAATTTTTTTTAAAAACATTTTAGAATCACTCACAAAGCTCACATATTCTTGTCTGATGCTTCCTCAAAAATCAAATAAGTAGTCTGCAAAAAAGGTGTATGATCAAAACTGAGTCTGACACCCTAATGAGAACCCCTTCCATTAGTGATCATGACCGATAGAGCTTCCATAAAGAAGAGGAGAAAGGTATCCTTGCCTCAATCCTTGTTTTGACTTTAAAAACTCACATTTCTCCCTATTAAGTGAAACTGCGATCAAGGTGGACAACAGTCTCTTAATCTAATACTACCCCCCACTTCTCTCCAAACCCTATATATTGTAAGCAACCTAATTAACAACAATTTTCAATCAAGAGAGTTGAAAGTTTTTTTAGATCAACTTTTAAGATGAAGGGTTTCGTACCTGCTAACTTGATGGAATGGATAGTCTCGTTATCGTGAAGGCGTCTGCTAGGGATGAATGGGCTTTGAGACTCCAAAATAAGGCTCCCGATTACACCCTTGATTCTAGATGCCAAAACTTTAAAGATGATTTTGAATAGTGTGTCTACCAAAGAGATGGGCCTGAATCTCCCAATGTGCTCGGCTATGGAGAGGCTCTCTCTGTTTGGGACAACAATTTCTAGTGGATCCATAACCTATTTGATGATGATGCACTCGTTTTTATTAGGAACAAAGGACCGTCTCTTACCAACTTCTCTCATCCGTGAGTTCGAGACAAAGTCATGGTTTTTGCATAGGAGCTGAGCAGAAAAATCACTCACATTCCCTTTCATACATCGCAGGTTCGTTGCCGTCAAATACAACATTTCACTCTATGGAAGATGGGTGGCCTTCCTATACGATGCTTGGGAGTGCCTTTGTTTAAAAGAAGGCCTTACTTTAACCTTGTGTTCATGTTTGAAAATTTTCAAGCTTCGTTGGCGTCTTGGAGCGGTCACTTACTCTCTCTTGCAGTTCGGTTTTAGCCTCTTTTTCCTATTTATTGGATGAGTTTTTTTTTCTTCTTCCCATACAAACCATCAATCGTAAGAAATTCATTATGCGGTCCTTCTTATGGAGAGATATCGCTCAGCATAAGACCCATCTTATCAACTGGCAGAATGTTTGCTTGCCAAGATCCAAAGAAGGCTCTGGCATTCGACGTCTTGCTCATGTGAATCCTAGTTTGTTGTCTTCGAAAACTACTGATTCTCATGATGATCCTAATTATACTAGTCTTTTTCAGGTCAAATACTTAACTAGAGTTTCCATTTGGCTACAACGTGCATGGGTCCTTAGCTTGGTGCAGCAGCATCCGCAGTATCAAGGCGATTTAGCAGCATGCATGTTGGTAATGGTAGGATTCTGGTTCGACCCCTAGCTTGGGTTTTCATCTGTTGTGGCTTCCATTCTGGATCTGGTTGTTCGGTATCCCCTACACTCAGTTTTGTTTTCAATCGGTTCATGAAGTAATTACTAATTTGCCGACTAGAATTAAGAGCTATTATTCCAATCTCTCCATCCAGGCTCGCCAGAATATTTTAGACCTTATTCCAACATGTTGCATTACAGTTTCCAACACCCCTGATGGTCTGACATTTAGAGGATCCTCTAAACTTACCTCAAAGATCAAAGCAGGTTATATGTTCCACCCTTGAAGAGGGCAATTAGCTACATCTCATGTTCGGAGGGGGGCAAAGAGCATCGCGTATGTAAGCATGTGTGTCTCGTATCCCCATGTTTGTCAGCATTAATTAGCGTTGGAGTTTGATGCGATTGTAAAGACTTAAGTACCCTCTCCTCCATTGGTGCCAAAAAAAATGGCGATTCTAGAAAAGGAGTGGTTGTACAGACTTAAGTGCCCCGAATATGATTATTTAAGACCCAGTCTCTGCACTGTAAGATTATCCGAGAAAGAAATCTCCCCTGGAGGAGGCCATGAACATCAACCCTCTCACTCTCTTTCTCCCTTCTCTTTCTGCTTTTGTGCACATCCAGCAGAAGATCCTACATTGCTCCATCAAGCACTGACTGACCTGCACATTGACTGTTGTGGAGCCTGATTCAGAGTTTTTACCCTTACAGGAGGAGGGTTTGGGGGCTCCTCCCAGCGTGGGTAGCATCATTCAACTAAATGAGTTGTGGATTCTGATTCAGAGTTTTTATCCTTACAGGAGAGAGGTCTGGGGGCTCCTCCCAACGTGGGTAGCATCATTCAACTTGAAGAGTTGTGGAGCCTGATTCAGAGTTTTTACCCTTACAGAAGGGGGGTCTGAGGGCTCCTCCCAGTGTGGGTAGCATTATTCAACTTGATGAGTTGTGGAACCTGATTCAGAGTATTTGCCCTTACAGGAGGGGGGTTTGGTGGTTCCTCCCAGCGTGGGTAGCATAGTTTTTGCCCTTATAGGAGGGGGGTTTGGGAGTTCTTCCTAGCATGGGTAGCATCATTCAATTTGATGAGATGTGGAGCATGATTCGGAGTTTTTTCCCTTACAGGAGGGGGTTTGGGGGTTAGCTCCTCCTAGTGTGAGTAGCATAGTTTTTGCCCTTACAGGTTGGGGGTATGGGGGCTCTTCCCAGCATGGGTAGCATCATTCAACTTGATGCACTATAGGATTATCCGAGAAAGGAATCCCCCCTGGAGAAGGTCATGAACATCAACCCTCTCTCTCTCCCTTCTCTTTCTACTTCTGTGCACATCTAGCAGACAATCCTACATTGCTCCATCAAACATCGACTGACCTGCACACTGACTGTAGCATGGTTCAACTTGATGAGTTGTAGAGCCTGATTCAGAGATTTTGCCTTTACATGAGGGGGGATTTGGGGGCTTCCCCCGGTGCAATAAAGTGTTTTGTTTAATCATAGTGCTCATGTTTCCTTCGGTTGTTTCTTGCTAAAGGTTTTTGTAATACCCTTTCTTACGATTTTTCTATTTTTTTTCTGGTTTGAAGATGGTGACTGCTGAAAGTTACCGTTCAATTTCAGGAAATGAACATGTTACAGAACCTGAATTTTTGTAACCAGTTCTGGTTTTTAACAGATTTGAAATATCAAATGAGTTTATAAAGTTATAAAAATTTCCAAATATAAACTAGCCAAGTAAAGAAATAAAACCCTTTTTACAGATTTGAAAAATGATTTATCGTTGGGGAGATATGACTCTTGCAAAATAAACAAAAAACCTGAGTAACTCAAACGATATAGAGTGTGACAGGGTCTTGGTTATTGACCAAAAATAGGTATGAAATGACCATAAAAATTTGTGAATATTGGCAGAAATAAACTAGACTCAATAACAAAGATGGTGCTTTTTACGGATTGAAAATCTGATCTCTGGTTAGGGAGATACGCCCCCGACAAGTTGGTCTTGATTCAAATAGTGATTTACGTGTGATGGCTTACTGAATAACACTACATATAGCGATTTGTAGTGTATTTCATGAGTCACTAAAGTGATTTGTGGTGTTGTTCAGTAAATCATTATGTGTAAATCGCTATTGTGATTTATAGTATTTTCAGTATTCGCTGTGCGATTTACGGCGTAAATTGCTACCTGAAATAGGACCAACTTGTCGGGGGCATATCTCCCTAACCAGAGATCGGATTTCAAATCCGTAAAAAGAGGTGTTTTTCTTATTGAGTCTAGTTTATTCCTGTAAATTTTTATCAATTTTTATGGTCATTTGTTTTCCCATTTTGATTAAAAATCAGACCCCTATTATTCTGCATTATTTAAGTTGCACATACTTTTAGTTCATTTTGCGAGAGTCATATCTCCCCAATGAAATATCATTTTCCAAATCGGTAAAAAGGGTTTTCTTTTTTTATGTGTCTAGTTTATATATAGAATTTTTTATAACTGTTTATATATATTTGATATTTTAAATTTGTTAAAATTCAGGACTGGTTACAAATTAATCTTATTTAACCATGATTAAACAAAATAGTTCTGGTTTTTTATATATTTGAAATATCAAATAAATATATAGAGTTATAAAAATTTCTAGATATAAACTAGACAAATAAAGCAAAAAAACCCTTTTTACAGATTTGAAAATTAATCTCCCGTTGGTGAGATATGACTCTTGCAAAATAAACTAAAAACATGAGTAACTCAAACGATATAGAGTGTGATAGGGTCTTGGTTTTGACCAAAAATAGATATGAAATGACCATAAAAATTGCTTAAAATTGACAAGAATAAACTAGACTCAATAAGAAAGACACCGCTTTTTACGGATTTGAAATCCGATCTCCGGTTAGGGAGATACGCCCCCGACAAGTTGGTCTTGATTCAAATAACGATTTACGTGTGACGGCTATAGCGATTTGTAGTGTTAATCGCTATAGCCATCACGCGCAAATCGCTATTTGAATCAAGACCAACTTGTCGGGGGCGTATCTCCCTAACCAGAGATCGGATTTCAAATCTATAAAAAGTTGTGTCTTTCTTATTGAGTCTAGTTTATTCTTGTCAATTTTAAGCAATTTTTATGGTCATTTCATATCTATTTTTGGTCAAAACCAAGACCCTATCACACTCTATATCGTTTGAGTTACTCATGTTTTTAGTTTATTTTGCAAGAATCATATCTCACCAACGGGAGATTAATTTTCAAATCTGTAAAAAGGGTTTTTTTGCTTTATTTGTCTAGTTTATATGTAGAAATTTTTATAACTTTATATATTTATTTGATATTTCAAATATATAAAAAAACAGAACTATTTTGTTTAATCATGGTTAAATAAGATTAATTTGTAACCAGTCCTGAATTTTAACAAATTTAAAATATCAAATATGTATAAACAGTTATAAAAATTTCTAGATATAAACTAGACACCTAAAAAAAGAAAACCCTTTTTACAGATTTGGAAAATGATATTTCATTGGGGAGATATGACTCTCGCAAAATAAACTAAAAACATGTGCAACTTAAATAATGCAGAATAATAGGGGTCTAGTTTTTAATCAAAATGGGAAAACAAATGACCATAAAAATTGCTGAAAATTGACAAGAATAAATTAGACTCAATAAGAAAGACACCGCTTTTTACGGATTTGAAATCCGATCTCCGGTTAGGGAGATACGCTCCTGACAAGTTGGTCTTAATTCAAATAGTGATTTACGCGTGATGGCTATAGCAATTAACACTACAAATCGCTATAGCCGTCACACGTAAATCACTATTTGAATCAAGATCAACTTGTTGGGGGCGTATCTCTCTAACCGGAGATCGGATTTCAAATCCGTAAAAAGCGGTGTCTTTCTTATTGAGTCTAGTTTATTTCTGTCAATTTTCAAAAAAAATTATGGTCATTTCATACCTATTTTGGTAAAAAACCAAGACCCTATCACACTCTATATCGTTTGAGTTACTCATGTTTTTAGTTCATTTTGCAAGAGTAATATCTTTTCGACGGGAGATCATTTTTCAAATCTGTAAAAAAAGTTTTTTTCTTTATTTGTCTAGTTTATATCTGGATATTTTTATAACTTTATATATTTATTTGATATTTCAAATATATAAAAAACCGGAACTATTTTGTTTAATCATGGTTAAATAAGATTAATATGTAACCAGTCCTGAATTTTAACAAATTTAAAATATCAAATATGTATAAACAGTTATAAATTTTAACAAGTTGGTCCTAATTCGGGTAGCGATTTGCTTACTAAATAACACTACAAATCGCTATAGCGATTTGCGGAAGACACTACAAATCGCTATAGTGAGATTCAAAAACACTATAAATCGCTATAGCGATTTGCGGAAGACGAACTTGTCACCCTGTTGTGGTGATACGGTTGTGGTTTTTGACCCAAAATTTGGTATCGTCAACTTAGGATTTAATCACCTTTTATTATAATGGTGTTTGTGCCATTCGTGTTTCACCATAGTGTTATTGAAAATGAAAATAAAAATGCAACATATTGATTATGAAAAATGAAAAAATTAAACTACATGCTCATTCATTCTAATCTAAGCATAAAGTAAACTTCTCATTAATTGATTTATTACAACATTTGAATCGATACAACAATTGAAAAAGAAATAACAAAAATAGAAAATCCTGCAAAATGAGCAAACTTGTTAGAAATAAGTGTAGGCCTTTATGGATTTTTCCTCAATTATTGAAAAATTGAAGAATACATCCAAAATTAGCCTTTCATGCCTCAGAGATAAAGAAAATTAAACAAAATAAACATATATGATGCATGATTTTGTGAAAACATTTGAAAGATCATTTTTAGATAGATGGGAGTCTCAAAAAACCAAAGTTTAGCTTAAAATAAATTCATGGACTCACAGCTCAGCATAGAAGCACTCCCTTTTTACAAAATATCAAAATTATTTTTGAAACTAGAGTTATAATCAAAACATCAGAGCATTAATTTCAGAAACAGAAAATTGTATTTTAACAGATAGGTTTCAGTAAACTGGATATTGCAGAGGCTAAACAGACTCGATTTCTTCCAAATTTGAGGGAGAAGTTGCTTAACTCAATCAAGAAACCAACCCATTTTACAGAATTGAAAAATCAATTTTTGTTTGAAAATGGCGACTTCGAGAAGTCACTGTTTTCAAACAGGAAATGAACCTGTTACAGAATTTAAAATTATGTAACCAGACTCGGTTTTTAACAGGTTTGAAATATCAAATGAGCATAGAAAGTTATGAAATTTTCCAGATATAAACTAGACACATAGAGGAAAAAAACCCTTTTTACGGATTTGGAAAATAATCTCTTGTTATGGAGATATGTCTCTTACAAAATGAACTAAAAACGGTGTCATTCAAATAAGGCAAACTGATAGGGGTCTGGTTTTTTATCCAAATGGGGTATCAAATGACCATAGAATTTGTGAAACATTTACAGGAATAAACTAGATTTCATAACAAAGACACCATTTTTTATGGATTTGAAATTCGTTCTTTAGTTAGAGAGATATAGCCCTGACAAGTTGGTCTTAATTTTGATAGCGATATACAGCGATTTGTATCGTAAATCGCTGTAGTGTTTAGCGGAAAACACTACAAATCGCTATAGTGAGGTCCAACAACACTATAAATCACTGTGGGTCTCGTTAGAGACCCGAAAACACTATAAATTGTAGTTAAAAGATCGGACAACACTATAAATCGTTGTAGGGGTCGTTGGAGACCCGAAAATACTATAAATTGTAGTTAAAAGACCAGACAACACTATAAATCATTGTAGGGGTCGTTGGAGACCCGAAAATACTATAAATTGTAGTTAAAAGACCAGACAACACTATAAATCATTGTAGGGGTCGTTGGAGACCCAAAAATACTACAAATCATAGTTAAAAGACCGGACAACACTATAAATCGTTGGAGACCTGAAAATACTACAAATCATTGTTAAAAGACCGGACAATACTATAAATCATTGTAGAGGTCGTTAGAGACCCGAAAACCCTACAAATCGTAGTAGGGACACATTAGAGACCCAAAAAAATTATAACAATGATTTGCTGAAGAATATTGTCAATCAAATAGCGATTTGTTGAAGAAGAGCTACAACAGTCATGATATGGGGGCCAAAATCAGAACATTTACAAAATCTGGATACAGAGTTCTGGTACTAAATCAAAATAAAATAGCAATTGATCATGAAAAATTCTGAAAATTTACAGAGATGAACTAGACACATAAACGAAGAGAACTCGTTTTACGAAATTGAAAAATAATCTCTCATTAGGGAAATAAAATTCTGACAAAATGGATCAAAATTTGAGCCGTTAAAATGACACAGGGTGACAGGGTTATGGTTTTTGACCCAAAACTGGTATTAAAACACCATAAAAATCGCTGAAATTTGGTATGTACAAACTAGATTCAATTTAGAAAACAATTCTTTTTACAGATCGGAAAGATCATCTTTGGTTAGTGAGAAATCACTCTCGCAAGTTGGTCCTGGTTCTGCTAAAATCCTGACGGTGCAAAATAACAGGTTCTGAACCTCGATATTTAGAGTGGGTCAAACAAACTCAGAATGATCTGATTTTTGGTGGAGAGCATGAAGACATATGCATAAAGTTGCAATAAAAAAGTCAGATCGAAATGAGCTCCGATTACATACAAATCGATGGATTTAAAATACACCAGAATTGAAAGTACAATCTAAAAAGCAACTGAAAATGATAAGAGTCAACTGCACATTGAAAAAGAAATAACAGGTTTCAATGAATCCGAGAAACATCTTTGTATTCTCCTATATATATCAATTCTTCAAGTTGAACGATGCTACAGTCAGTGTGCAGGTCAGTCGGTGTTTGATGGAGCAATGTAGGATCGTTTGTTGGATGTGCACAGAAGTAGAGAGAGAAGGGAGAGAGAGTGAGAGGGTTGATGTTCATGGCCTTCTCCAGGGAGAACTCTTTGTCTCCCTTGATTTCTTCTCTAGAGAGAGAGGGGGTTTTACAGTGTTTTACGGAGAAAGAAGAAGAAGACTTTGAAGAGTCAACATCATACTCGACTTTCTGGATGGAGGACATGTTTGTCCTTTTTTTGAACGGAGAAAGAAGAAGAAGACTTTGAAGAGTCAACATCATCCTCGACTTTCTGGATGGAGGACATGTTTGTCCTTTTTTTGAACTGTTTGTTTTTTCTTTTTTGAATGAAGGGCATTTTTGTCATTTTCTCAAACCATCACTTTATTAGAAGAATAGCAAGAAAGGGTACTTAAGTCTTTGCAACAACACGAGAGTCCGATGCAAAGTTATGTCAACATACACGGGAATACGAGCCCCATGTGCTTGTATACGTGGTGCTCATTCAAAGCCCCGAACACAGACGTGGGATTCAGTGAATCATCGAGGGGGAACATACACCACCCTCTCCTCCAAGATGGTTTGGAATCGGGTAAGGAAAATTGGACCCACTTCCCCCTTGCTTTTTCTTATCTGGGTCCCGGGTCACAGGCCTCGAGCAGCTCTCACACTTAGACTTGCTTTGGGCTCTTTTTTATTGATCGCTCAAGACAAACTCGGCCAGAGCTCAGCAAATCGTTGCTGCATGTGTCTACAGCAATCTGAAAGTAACAATCAGCTTCGATGGAAACTCGGCGTAAGGGTGCGCCTAAAGTGGCTGAACCTCCCCACGGACTGGATTGGGGAGTGTAGGGCCGTTTTTCCAGTCCATTCCGGGCGGCCTTCTGTTCTTATTCTTTGCTGTATTAACGAGTTGGTGATGTGATTTCTCATCACTCCCCATCTCCTTATTTACTTTCTTCTGAACTGTTAACTTTCTGAAATATTAATGCAATTATCTATTCTCTCAAAAAATACTTGTCATGCGGTTACTCCTCTCTGGGTTCCAAACAGTTCTTTCGCTGCTGGTTGATTGCCTACCAAATATCTGTTGGACATGTTTGTGAAAAGAACTCTATTTTGTTTCATCAATGTCCCTTCTCTCAACCGAAGTTTTTAGCTGATGGATTGAATGCAGAGTTGGAGAACAAATCCTTCTGCTTCTTCCCCTAATACCGGGGGCCAACTTTTCTTCGTTGGCTTTATGCTAATCGCTGGATCCCTCCTCCTCCCAGTTGGCTTTCAATTTCCGTGCTTTCCCATTATGATTCTCAACTGTTCGTGGGATTCGCAGATCGGGATCACTCGGGCCACTATCTACATTTGGGTTGGTTGATCTAGGAGTCCCCTTCTCTTACCGTTGAATTACAAAACTGGGTTGACACACTGCAACAGGTTGTTCCTTGTTGCCATCAAATACTAACTCTCCAGCATCAGCAGAGTACGTCTAATTAATCAGGCCCTGGAGGGTCGTGGACGCTTGCGTACCATTTGCTCGTTGTTGATGGAATCCATCTTTTGCTTTCAAGAGTTTCAGTGCAGACACATTCCCAACTCAAGTAATTACATCACTTATGGCTGCTTTTGGTTTTAGTAGGCTATGGAAGGACAAACCACTCGACAGGTTTCCTTCCAGCATGGCTTTGTAATTTTCCTTTTCACTTCTTGTACTGATCGGGGTCTGCTAACCCCAGCTTGCCAATCCACCAAAGAAAAAAAATATTGTATCTATCACCAATGAATAGTAAATACATGGTACAACACCTGCTTTTTTTTAGCATGGAGTATTTGTAATTATTGTCTCAAAACGTGTTTAGAATCTTATTCCAAGTGATAGAGTTTCCATGAAACCCAATTTCCTAAGTTGATCCTCATAACACTTGGAGAGAATCTTTTGTAGGTGAGCTTCCATATTGTAATTTTCTTGGACCTTAGATGGTCACATCGTTTTGATTTTAATGGTCATGAACCTTTTTTAGTAGATACATCGACCCCTAGGGACTGTTTTGACCGTTTTGACAGCAAATCGACCTTGTTGGATTTTCTTTTGTTTGTTCCCAAATAATCAAGCTGGGGGTTATCAGTTACATTGCAATAGAGTTGCTAGATACAACCAAGAGAAATGCATGTAATCCCTTCTAAGACACCATTTTGTATTTTCAGATGCAACCTGCAAACCACAGCCAGGATGCAGTCTTGAGCACACACAACAGCCATGTTAGCCAGACTTCTAGCAATGCAATTGCATTACTTGGGGGTTTTCATGCTTCTGAATTGACTAGATTCATAGAATCCCATCTTACCTGGTTTATCCATGAGAAGGCGTCCCCTTTCTTCATGTGCAATGCCAACCATTCATCAACGTCAAATCCTAAATATTCACGGATTACCTGCTGGTCTATAAGAATATTTTCATAAGGTATTGTTTGAGGTTGGAAAGGAATTTCCCATGCAGTCTCGTGGCAAATCGGTGATAGGGCGCACTCAGACACCGGACTGGACTCTGGCTCATAGACCACTCATTTCACACTTAAATGTAAGACATGCTCTCAGCATTCATATTCATCTAAATGTCAGTGGCAGAATGTAATCATCTCTAAGAAAGTTCAAAACGTGAGAAGAATGATTTTAATTGGGCGGCGTCATGAACAGAAGGGCATGATTTGAAGAAATAAATATCATACCCCATGAAGAAAAAGTGGTATGCAAAACAACGACTAACCAATAAAAGTCACTCATAGTCAAGAAA
Source organism: Nuphar pumila (assembly GCF_984573655.1). Lineage (NCBI taxonomy): Eukaryota > Viridiplantae > Streptophyta > Magnoliopsida > Nymphaeales > Nymphaeaceae > Nuphar > Nuphar pumila. The sequence goes on along the minus strand of NC_143251.1, from coordinate 80,676,287 downwards.
AATACACTTTTTTTATATTTTACTCTGAGAAATCGCCCTAGATGCAGAAACCTAGTCGCACTTGTTCAGGGTGCCATACCTAGGGTCGCGCTATCCTGTCAGGGTAAAACTCCAGGGGCTTACCCCTCCATCCCAGAGAGTCGCCAAGCTTTGGCTTACACAGGGGGTGACACCCATGGGATTGAAACCTAGGTTGCCCGTCACTCTGGCCCCATCCCACTACGCCATCTCCCTTGGATCTAAAATACACTTTGATTTGACCAGAAAAACCCACCCTCATATTTTATCGAGTACGGGTCTTTGTCAGTAAAGAGAAATCTAATGGATTCAAAGGGAGTTTGCTGTAATGTACCAGGTTATGGTTGTCTCATGCCATGAATAAACCCGTCTGATTAAGAAATCCATCGCACAAGCAGTCTCTCTTTTAACCAACACAGTCCCTCATCCCAGGGTATCATTTCCAGGACACGACGCAATGGGTACACCTTTAAAAGTATTTTTGGCAGGAATATAATGTACCTATGGCAGCTCGGGTGTTGTTCCCTGCTTGTGACGACAAGCTACTTAAGATCAGGTGAAAAAGCTTGAAATCTCGCTGCCTAATTATTGTCATCCATGTCACAAAGAAGAAGAGAAATGATCACATGTTTTCTTATCATAGCAGCAAATATGTGGCAAGACATCGCACTCAAGTTTGGGACAAACATAGCGTAGGAACTGAGATGATGGTTTATTAAACATGAATTGCAATGATAGAGGGTCGACGAATGGTTTGCACTTTGCACCACAGTTAACCAATGTAAATGATGATACTTCACAGGTGTAAGATCAACTTTATATGGCCTTGCTCTTCTATTTGTTTATTGTTTACTTTTGTGAATAACAACCCAGTACCTATCTGATGGAAAGATGAGTCCCTTGATTAGATGGCACAAAAGAGTCAATCTTTAAATTCAGCAATACCAAGGAGGGGGGCTTAACCCTCCAGCGTGGTTATCAAAATCCAAACCAGAAAAAAAAATGTATTAAAAACAACCCATCTACAAGAATGAAAGAACAAAACAGCATTTTTCCTTACGTGGTGGTGGTGGTGGTGGTGTGTATAACAAAAAGGATGCAAGATAATAAGGTACAGTTGCTGCGTAATAAAAAGGATGAAAGATAATAAGCTAAGTTTTGCTCCGTTGATTCAAAACTACTACAAGATGTACTAACCTTGAATAACTGAACCACACGCTATGCCTACACAATCCTCAGCTTGAGAAGGGGTATCTGTTTTCAGACGCAAATAGCAAAATTCCTTCCACCCCTCTCTCAAATCAAATAAAAAAAAGCAGAACGATCAGCAGAATGGCCATGAACACACCAGGAAAAATGGCGATCTCGAACACAAACGCTGGAGGGATTCTCTTTGACAGAGGTGCTCATTTCACCAATCCATTCCAACATGAAACCTCTTTACCTGGTAAGCTGCATAAATTCCTGATTTGATTTCACGCGCTGTACTCAAAGGGTTGTGGTGGCTGAGGCTCCTCATCAACTGCCATGGCGGAAACAGATCCCTGCTGCCCTGCAGAACCAGCCGCAGTGGAAGCTACAGAAGTTGGTGCATCGGTCAACGAAAGTACCTCAGGTTCGGTTGGCCTTGTGTCTCTCAAGAGCACAAACCCAGAGGGGGATAATTTCAAAGGCACATATCGGCTTTCCTCAAGGAACCTAATGTACTTCTCCTGAGCAGGCACCACACGAGCTGGGTTTATCAGAATTTCAAAAGACGGCTCTGCCTCTCCCTTCTTTTCCAAAGCACTGTCCACCTGAGACAAGTTCCAAATTTTAGCTAACAAAAGTGAGGGGAACAGCAGTAAAACAAATAGTCATACAACATAATAGGCAGTCTCCAGTTTTGAGCACCTAAAGGGATTTGAACATTTTCCTTTTATCCATGTTCGACAATAGAAACCACGAACAGAAGCTCTGTAAAGGGTTACCTGCATAGAATCACCATCCTTTTCAGTTGCTTTGGCACCTTTCCCAGAACTTGAAGCAGCGTTCGATGATGATCCATCTTCAGCAGCTAATTTCTCCATGGAAGCCTTCTGATCAGCCTCTTTCTTAGCTCGAGCTTTAGCCTTTGCAGATGTCGATAAAACAGCTGTTGGCAGCTTAACGGTGGATGTTGCAGAAGGTGGGCTTGTGGGCCGAGGATACTCAAATAATGAAGGTTTGGCATGTGATAAAAATTCAAACCTTGGGACTTTGATATCATAATTTAACCCGATCAAAGCAGTGGGTGAAAATGAAAGGCTGATGAAATATATAAGAGGGTACCAATACCAGAATTGGCTGAATACAGCAAGCCCAACAACTGCAGTAACTTTATCATGCTTGGTCTTGGAAAGCAGCCTGATGGTCACATTTCTTCCACCTGCATCAAGGATACCAGAAGCCAAAATTGCACCCATCTTGCTCATGGTGTCCTCATGCTTGTCAAGAATTATTTTATCCAATTGTCGCCTGCATAGCCAACAATGTCATGTGAGAGATGAGACAAGTTTGCTGGAAGAGAAATTGCACTGGGACAGAAAATACCTGAAAGTGCCAACACGAGGGTCACAAGCTTCATTAGTCTGAACCATGACCATAGCCATTGCAATAAGAGCACCCTGGCGGACAAAATCTACAACATCTGAAGTAAGAGGCTCAAGCAAAGAAATGGCTTCACTTAAGCCTGTACCAGCACAAGAAATGCCCACTGCCAGAGCAGCACCATATCTAACATGTGGATTATAGGACTCCGAGAGAAGGGAAACAATACGTGGCGTCTGCACAGATAGCACAAAGATTGAGAGCTTAGCTAGTATTATCTAAATGATAGATGCACAGAAATAAGAAATGCAAACACGAAATACAAAATCTTAGAACTGACTTAAGGTATGGCAAAATTTGAATACAAACATCAGAAGGGGAGGAAAAAAACTTTACATTATAAAACAGTCAAGGTGTTTCTTCCAGATTCCATGTTGTAGAAAATCCCAAATGGCATTTACTCAAATAGAAAAAAATGATGCAAATTAGAATTGGTCGAGAAATAACCTGCTCTGGTTCAGAGTATAGCACAAAACCCAGTGCTAGAACTGCAGTTCTCCTTACATCATCACTGACATCGGATACTGCAAAATGGAGAAGCTGACGGATGGCTTTGTTGTTTGCAGTTCCTCTATATGCCAATGCTAGTGCATACATGCCTCCATATCGCAGGATTGGATCTTGATCCCTTGTCAGTTGCTCAATAAGAGTGTCTGCTTCCTCTTCCCTTCCATATACTGTGAGTGCAATACCAAGTGCCAAGCCCCTGGATGAAAAGATTCCAAACATACCAGTGATGATCAAGCTTTTCAGATATCATATGAAGACAAAAATCTAAATAAAACCTGAGATTCATATAAACCTGATGATTTTTTCATGCTGTGTTTCATGTGCATATGCAAGCATCTCTCCTGCTTTCTCAGTGGCAGTTCCAACCATGAGCAAGCCCATACTAATACCAGCAGCTTCACCTGCCACAGCACTATCTGTATAAAGCACATTTTTTACATCATCATATATTTCTTCATCTGCTGTTCCTAGTGCTGCCAAACCAAGACCCAGGCAGGCGCCATGTTGGATAATCTGCAGAAGCCATAATGATATTCAGATCAGCACGATGGACAATTTCAAGAGTTAACCCTCAAAAGTACCATGATTGGAAAGAGCTCACCTCAACATCAGTATTGCGCATGCTATCACGAAGAAATTTCTTGATGCCCTCACCATGGTTGGCATGAATTAGTCCTAAAGCATATAGGGCACCACCTTCTGAATAAGGACTACCCCCACCAGCAGCACCACTTTGTGGGAGGTAAGGTGCCATTAGAGACCTGCCTTGCTGAAGGTGACCCCTGTGAATAACACCAAGTCCAGCAGTAGCACTAAACTTTGCCCAGTTTGTAGCTCTACTAAGCCAGTCCTGCCAGAAAACAGATGTGAACATCTTTTTTCCAACTATACATATCTTCTGTGGTTGAAAAACTATAACATGTTAAATTTAATAAAAAGGTGATAGGACAAAAGCCAAAGAAATGCCATTTACCAGATTCTCCCTAAGGAAGGTATCCACAGTTGTTCCCGCATGCATGATTGCATTGGCATATATGGTTGCACTGTGGCAGACACTATTCCTCATCTCCACTGACTGTTTTATAGTTTTCAAAATAAGAAGATCCGACCTATATCAGTGCAAGCAGCAAAGTCAGTAAAGATAATAATGGCATCAGGTAAAATCTATGGTTATAATTCAAAGGCAAAATAACCCACACATTGCAGCTAAAGATCAATGAACCTGTTATGACTGTATAAGAACTGCAATGTCAACTGGATGGAAGTTTCACCAGATAGGATCCCCTTTATCTTTGCCAACCTCTCTGCGTACACAACCTCCATTGGATCCATTTCATGCAGGTCACCATTGGGAGCAAGGGATCCATCAGTCATTTGAGCATCCTCACCCGTGTTTGCAACAGCATCTGGTCCTGAAGTATTTTCATTTTGAGAACCAGCCCCACTAGCACTGTTTTGTACTGCATCTGATGATTGTTCAGGGGTGATCCGGTTTGACGGTCGTGACTCAGGATCAGGGAGGCGATTCCTAACATTCAGAAGAAACGCCTGATGCTCATTCTCCACAAGATCAAAGGCTATCTGAAATGACAGCAAAGCATCATCCTGCAAAAAAAGTAGTTGGTTAACAAAAGCATGTTTTGACAATAAATGGTGATGGGACAGAGCACATGCCTTGCTGCTCGATCGTAATAATTTAACCAGTATATTGGCAACAGCTTCAGGTTCATCCAAAAACATGAGGCACTGACAAATGCTCAAGTAATCTGGTGAAGGTAGTCGTTGATATATTTGCACAAGAAGGCCCAGAACCTGGGTTAAAAACCAAGACAAGGAAAAAAAATCTCAATATGTTTCAACTACATTACAATTCCCAACGTAGATAATATCTATCTAATGCATATAACAGATACATCAACATCCAAAGGAAAACCAGTGACTAATATGACAATTTTAAAAACTAAATAATTGAATCTTGAATCTGGCACCAGATCTTATAGAAGTGTGTGGCAGCATCCACATATAGTGAAAATAATATCCTCAAGACAAAAGGAATTGTAGTGCACACAAACTCCAGATTTAACACCAAAGAAACTTACTGACAATCCATGAACATAAGACCATCCATTCAATCAACATGAGGACAATTGTGGATTGCTGACTTAAAATTAGCTCACACTAAGCATAAATGATTACTGAAGATAAAATGCTCGGGGAAATCAAGCATGATCTTGTCAGTGTCCTTGAATCCCCAGTCTTAATACAAAGATTATGCTTAAATATAAAGTGAAACTGATTCGGTGGTGAGAAATTGCCAAAATTTCATATATTGAACATTAAATGCCCCAAACTAGTTGTCAATTGGTACAGTGAATTACTCAAAGGTTGCAGATGCTACTCGACATAGCCATATAAGTAGGTGGCATCAAAATTTAAATAAAGAAAGCATCCAAAAATTCTCATCATCAAGCATATACAGAAATGATTGCGGTCATGGTAAGATATCAAGCACAGATCGTAGCCACAAGCATCTCCAACAAACAACTTCTTATACACAAATGTTGTAGTAATGCTATTGAGTAGGAATTATCATAAAACCACAAGGATTTGGTTTACCCTATGTCACATACGGGTACAAAAGAATACAACACAAGATTCTAAAAAATGCAAGTACAGTGATAAGCTACACACATACATACATATATGTGAGTTAATGTTTGCTACCCTCGTGGGTAAGGAACCCCTTAGTGAAAATTTGTAATATTTGTATTTTTCAGTTTTTTTGCACATGACACTTTAGATGTGATCTACATATCAAGTTTAGTACAAACCGAGCTTTGGATCATGTTTTTTCGACATATGTCAGATTTTACGAGAGTTGAAAAATCAATGGCCTACAATGAAACAAATTTTGAAACCTCAAAAAAGCATATCTTTACGCTGAAAAAATATGATCCAAGGGTCGATTCCTACTATTTTGAATATGCTAAATACATCCATGATGTCATATTTGATCAAAACCAATGTTGTAAGTATTGTACCGTATCGATTCATAACTATGGCCTAACTCGATACGCTACACACTCATATCACGATACAAGTGTGTATCATGTCCGTACCAGCTGCACCGTAAGATACAACCTTGTATTGTATGATACGTGTCCGGTGCACTTTAAAAAGACGGAAACTTAACTTTTTAATTTTGGATTTTAAAAACCTCTATAGGGTCGATTCTCTTATTTGTGTAAATGCCTTTAGAGGAGAACTCACGCACCCTAAGAAGCGTGAGAGTGATTTGGAAAACGATTCATGTGTAAGCTATGTCACAGGGACTCTTCAACTAGGTGTCACACCTGCGTCGCACCCGCACCCGATGCGGTCAACCTGACCCTGGGTGCACTCAACGCACCTAGGGTCATTTATGTCCAACTTTTAAACTTTATATATATAATTTTTTATATTTTTGCCGCACCCCCGCACCCAAGTTTTTTTAAAGTGCCACACCCCCGCACCCGCACCCATGTGACATAGTGTGTTAGTGCGGGTTTTTATGGATTTCTCACGTAAAAGTACATTTCCATCATTTTTTCACTCAAGGGATTGGGCTAAGGTAACAAATCTTCTTCTCATCGATTTTTTTTTTGGAAGATGGCATCAAGTAGTGAGTGAAAAGAAAACCAAATGAAAATTGAGTGCAACTATTGTCATCATTGTTTCGGGTGGTATCTCTCGGTTGAAGCATCATTTAGTCGGGATACATCACAGTGTTGCCTCTGCATATCAATGGATTTGTCGGATGTTGTGAAATGGCAATTCCAATAATTATTCACTAATTTGAGAGGGAAAAAAAGAAAAAGAGATGAGTGAGGCAAAAATGCGGTATGTGTAGCTCTGAAAGGATGTGTATGACGAAGATGAGCTCCCTATAGGCCCTAGCATAATATCAGGAGAACAAGAAGATAATGATAATGATGATTGACGTTATATTTTCAAAAAACTTTGTTATTTAACACTTAAGTGTTCATAAATTTGCTTATTTTGTTTTTTATTACGTAATATGAAAGTATGAGTCTTGTGGCATGTTCTTAATTGCAAGATATTTAATATTTTGTATTTTTTCTTGAGATATGCATGTAATATTATCTATATTAGTTGATATTTGATGATGTCTTATATAGCTAATAGATACATAAATGATTCATATGTGATTTTATGGTTGTATTTTGTGCACTTCATCATTGTTTCATGTGTTATGATTTTTTTAAAATTTTTGCTAATTTTTCTTGATTTTTTAGAATTTTTAAAAAAAATTATTAAAAAATACAATTTTTTAAGATACGCTACAATACATATCTAACTTTGGGCCCGAACGATACGCTACTTACAACCGTGGTCAAAATAACTTCTCCATATAAATTCCAACCACGGGATTCCTTATCCACAAGGGTAGCAAATGCTATCCTATATATATATATATTATATTTGGTACAATCGATTGTACCTACAATCTAGTTTGAATCTCATGACGCGAGTTGTTTTTGACACAATCTAACCTTATAGATGTGTTCAGCACACTCGATTTAGTAGGAATCAACTCTTGGATCATGTTTTTATGAGTTGGCAAAAATCAACGGCTTCATAGCCGTTGATTTTTAGATCATCGGAAAAACCTGTATACAGATCAGATTCTGGCAATCCAAAAGCCGGTTCCCACTAAATAAAAGTTGTAGATCACATCTATGGTGTTAGATGTGAGAGAAAATCCAAACAAGGGGGTTCTGCCCCATTTGCTAGGTCGTTTGCACATACATAGCAAATCTTTACTATATATATAAGCTGGGCTGGTGATGTGGATCTGGTTTATAAGCATAGTTCCATCACATTGGTCTAAAATATTTTAAGAGAGACCATCTTGTAATTAGGACACTTTTGTCCTTTTTGGCTAAGAAAAAGCGAGGAAGGGGATTAAATCTCTCTCTCTCTCTCTCTCTCTCTCTCTCTCTCTCTCTCTCTCTCTCTCTCTCTCTCTCTCTCTCTCTCTCTCTCTCTCTCTCTCTCTGTAGCAACCAACAATTGGCCAGCAGGAGGGGGAGGTGAATGTCTCATGGGTTTGGGTCAAGGGTGAGATCAGAAAAGCCCCATCATTTTGACCAGGACATCTTAAAAAAAAGGAAAAAGAATTAGGTTATGAGTTTGGTCTATGCCAGCTCTAATCCGACTGGACCAGTATCCCATACCCATACCCAGATCATTGAATGACCTAAAATTCAAAAATTATTGAATGCCACTCTATCAAATTCTACCATGTACTCGTAATTGGCTGGTATTCTCACTTGACTATTGTTCACCTTAACATAGCTTACGTTGTTTCACACAATCAGCCAATTTCAATTCACAGAATAGTTACACTATATATCACAAGATCTGTTTTATACACAATCATGGGCCTTACTGACGACCTCATTTTTCTTTCAAGTCATTAGCATATCCAATGAAGTTTGGGATGTGATGCCTCATGGACACTGTGACGGATTTTGTATATCTCCCTGAGAAATTCTCATGGTAATGCAAGAAGCATCAGAACCCCATAACCAGATGCCCCTCAAAACTCCAGTTTCCCCTTATGTTCCTTTCATACAGAACCATATTTGCTAACAGATTGAAGCTTACAGGTGGCTCTATCATCCAAGTGAAACACCTCCTAACATGTTGAAGCATTTATCTTCTTGAGACATAAAACAAGAGGATTAGATAAATGCCATACCTCACACCGATATTCTCTTCTATTAACATACGAATGAGAGACATTAATACAGTATGCAAGTGCCCCTTGAATGTTATCACTACCAGTGATTGCTTCCTCCAATTTATCCAATCGTCTACATTCAATAGCCATTCCCATTGCTTGCTGAAATTTTCCATCCAGGATACACCTGAATCATGAATTATATAAGATCAGAAGTGCAAACAATGAAAGAATGCTAGAAACAAAAAACTATTAAAATCACATACTTGTCTAGAAGCCTTTCAACAATGGCCTTCAATCTTGGATCCACCTTTTCTGCTTCCTCACTCGACTCAGCTGCTTTCATATGAAGACTTGCATATTCATCTAAAGCTTTTGCTGGTCAGAGAAGTAAAACAGAGTTCAAAAAATCATAACATCCAGAGAAACCCCCAAGGCCATGAAAGAACATGAATGATTCAAGAGAGATTGCTCTCCATACCAAGAATTGTGTGAACATAGTCAGAATCTTCAGAAACATCAAATAGAGGTCCAGCACCTAAGGCATAGGATAATGAATCATTCAGTTCACCAAGATGATAAAAGACCTGCAGGAATTCGAAAATAATATTAGTTAAACAAGGGACAAAAGGATTTTAATTGAAAATTGCAAAAAAAATAGTTTAGCATTGCATGCTGATCCGAAACTTGGAAGAAGAACAAACTGATCCTCCTGCAACATTGTACAAATATTGGAGAAAATGCATTCAAACATAAAGTTTGTTTGTTCCTGGTTTTTCATGGATTATTAGTGAGCTCATACAGCCCCTTTATGAGTGCTATGAATCCAAGGTCAAGTTGAAAAAAATATTTAGGCACTCGTAACTTCAAGTTCTACAAGAATAACCTATACCACTTATTCCATACACATTAAATTAATGAAATACCACAAGAAAGTAGTTTACAACCTTCGAAGCTACCAATGCAGCAAGCTGTCTTCGCTCAAATCCTTCATCTTCATATAAACTTTCACTGCATACAAAGTTATACAAGTCATAAACCAGACCATGATTTATAAAATCACGTTTGGAAGTGGTAAAATTATTCTTAAGAAATTGATTATTATGAAAGCTATGGGATGCAAGGATATGAAAATTTTCACTATTATTTCTCTACCTCCTTAGATGGAGGAACCTTTCATATATCCAGCTGGTAAAATCATACAAAAAAGCAAAAAAAAATCATATGAAATCTTTGTCTTGTTTGGAAGTGCATGGGAGGATTCTGTTTTACCATTTTGTAAAGAATTTTCACATTTTTGTCGCCACTTCCACACATACCCTCAGATAGAGATGTTTGTTTCACGTGATAGTGTTAAAGATTTCACTTGTCAACAATAAGATAGTAAATCCCAAAAATCAGCATGGCAGATTAACATAGATAAAATAGTCACAGGTAACAAAGTGACAATCATTATGGGAAATTTTGAAAAAAAAAGGTACAAACAGATAACTTTGCTAGTAGAACTAGTTACCCTACTTGCAGATGCAACTTAGAGCAACAATGTTTGTTTGGTTACAAAAAATATGTATTTTGTTATTTCCATTCTCACAATATATGGTATATATAGCAATATTTTGGTGCCCAGTCTAACAAACCCAGTGAATTCTACTGAAAAACAAACTATGATCTAGTGATCTGAATCAGGATCAGACTTAAAAGAATTTAACATCCCCTTTTTGAGGTCTATCTTGACAACACGGATGTCAATCTTTATGCTTTCCGTTAGTTCATCACCAAAATTCCGAAAAGATAAAAGGCTCGTAAACATTCTCTCACCTTCACCAAAATCACCAGATACCCCCACAGGGAAGAAAACAAAAGAAATATATTACCTAATCCATTAGAATATTTAATCACAATGATGTTTCATAGCAAGATTAAAAGACATCTAATGGAAGAAGAAGATCGATAGAACATATATATATAAATGAAAGATCAATAAGCTATCTTCAATGGGATATCATTCACATTGGCAGAGGAATAAGCATAGATTGGCATAAGGAAATAGAAACCTCTCTCATTATGATAGTTACAGAACCCTGTGGAGTAAAAGATCGGTTCCATTCAAAGGTAACTCAGTCTTATTATCGAAATAACCCCCATTTGCGCCTAAAGATTCCAAGAATAAATGGCAGCAATAACAACTACTAAAGAGATGATGTTCAAAACCCTTTTTACTTACTATGAGAATATATCATATGGTACAATTTTGTATGACATGATACAACTAAGCCTTCTCTTAAAGTTACAATTTCTTGGGGTTGAGCCGTATCAGATGAAAAACTGAGTCATGCCACAGAAAAAGGCTAGAATCCATTGGTAGCTGTACTAGTCATTTCAATTACAAGATGAACGATAGCAACACCATCAAGTTTTGGAATGGTAGATCCGAATTCAGCTAAGCATCACATATACTAGGAGGCTTATTGTGAAGGACTATGATGAGCATTGCTTAAATGGAATCCTATAGATGACAACATGAATAACTACTAGTCTACTACCCTGTTATTGTTACTAGGGAGCACCATGATTAGCATAGAATGAAAGTGTAATGCTTTCTTAGAAATTATTATATTTTCCTCACTGGCGAGATGTGGTCTATTTTCTCACATCTTGTATTTGAGATGCTAGTTTAGCCTTCACAAAAGAAGGTGTTAGGGTGACCATGGGCGAATGATAGACAAGAGACATAATAAGGAAAAAAAATGAAAAGAATGATTCACAGTTTCAATAAGTCAACAATGTTGTTTAGTATGGATAGTAGTGTGATGAAAGGTGCATCTTTTTGCCTTGTAATGAGCTAGGCTAGAACTCTTATCTGAAGCCACCCATTCGGGCAACGTTTTCTTTCCCAGTTGCAGGCGAGAACTAGTCCTAGTCTCAATGGAAGCCTCATGGGGATATGGATGGAGTCTAATGTGGCTGCTTCACTTGCCACTACTGTTATTCCATTTCCAACAGTGCTGTCTCAAACTCACTTGTTGCTTTTTGACCGTGTATGCATGTCTATGTTTGTGTGTGTGTGTGTGTGTCCATGTTTGGATGCATCATCTCATTTTCTATGATGTATAGATAAAAGAAATATTTCAATGCTGGATCATTGTGGGGGGTGGGTAAGGGAATAAAGGGGGGAATAGAAAGATGATGAAATACATAAACAGTGGCAGTAAATAAGCTAACCTACACTTAAGGAATAAGGAGCTTCGGTTATGCTCATGTAACGCTTGTTCATACACGAGCATAGTGCTAGAGCTAGAAAAGTACAGGAACCAAACGCCAGCAAGCCCACTGAACAGGGAATGCATTCTTCACCCTAAGGTTCTGATTCAAATTTAACACCTTCTCCTTAAGTGATTGTTCTGTATAATTCTAAGAAAAGAATTTACCACGCCAAAAGTTCAATCCCAGCTGAATTTAAGCATGTGTAATCCAGCAGAGCTCAAAATCTGCACCCTAGTGGTTAAAGCCCAACCTCATAAGCATATTATACCGCTTCTTTTGTACCATTCTTGTACAAGAGGTATACAGGAGCAACAGTGAACAGCTTGCCCCCATCAATAAAGGAATGGTTTCCCAATATTCCCATACAAAAAAATGAACCGATTCGTATCACACTCAAACAAAAAAGCTTAAAGCAGCAAATTTGACCCATATTCTCCACGGAGAAAACCACCATAGCGTCTCTCTGGAATTATGGGTAGAATGACAATGCCTCCACCCAAAGCCACCTAAAAATATAACTAAAGTGAAAAGGGAGAACCATAACCCTCAACCAGAAACGTTTTTTGTTCTTCATGATCCCATGCCCATGCTGCTAAACCACCCAATACAAAGGGAAAAAACCCTCTCGCAACAAACTGAAACAGACGAATCCCTCATCACACCCAATTCCACCAATGTCCAACTTTCCACACAAACATCAATCAGGATCTATCAAGAAACCTACCACCCCACCCCCCAAGATTTCCACTAGAAAACCACAAAATATCGAAATTGCAAGAGAGAGAGAGGACAACCAAACCCCGATGATACAACAGCATAAAGAAGAACGTATCCAGTGAAACCACGTACAGCAAACGCAACAATAGACAGAAGAAACCCCTATTTCAATTCGACAGGAAAAACACTCAAACTAACAGCGCAAAACCCTAATCACGAAAATCCGCTCCGAGAATTCACCACGGAGAAACAGAAAAAGCGCAAACGCGGCCGCGCGAACGGTACGACGAGGATCGAAACTAAAAAAGGAAAAAAAAACTCACATTGTGGAGACGCTCGTGGAGATCTCGGGCCAGAAGTTGTCGACGAGAGCGTTGAGGTTGGTGAGGGCGTGGAGTTTCAGAACGGGGTGCGGCTCGTTGAGCATCGCCAGCAGGCCGATCGCCGAACTGACGACAGCCGCCATTGCAGGAAGCAGAAGACGCCGACGCCGAAGAGGAAGAGGAAGAAGAAGCAAAACCCTAAAGAAAGAGAGAAAGAGAGAGCGATCGAATCGGCCGATGGATCACAGAGCGCCCCTCGTCTCCCTTCTTTTTCCCCTTTTCTCTCTGCAGAAAGAGGAGGAGGGGGGGAGTTGGGTGGAAATAGTGGCGCAGGAAAACCGGGAGTGAGGAATCCTCTTTCTTGCGGATCGAGCAAACAACTCAGATCCACAGTGGGACGCAAAAGGAAGAAAAGGCCCCTCCCTCACCACCTTGTTTTGTGCTTTTGTTGAAGAGGAGGAGATGAAATTACTAAAATATCCCTGATATGATGCTCTGACCGAACGGTTACGATACGATGGTCAATGAGTGATGCAATGCAAATAGGACTGCTAATCGGTAGGGTTTGCACCGGGTACCCGACCCGACCCGACCTGAACCCAAATTCTCGGGTATGGGCATAAAAAGTGCCGACCCTAATAATATTTGGGTCGACCAGAACCCAATTCAAGCACTATGCAGGCCGAGTTTGGGTTATGTCTACCTGTTCTGACCTGGCTTTTTTGTTAGGTATCCAACTACATGAGAGTATTTTATATGTATTTTCAGTAATAAATTTTTTAAGTTACATGGGTTCAGGTTTGTGTTTCCAATTTCATGACCACACAAAACTTGAACCCGGCCATTTGTTATATGGACAGGTATGAGTATACCCTGATCGTTCATGGATCCAACCCATTGAGAGCCCTACAAGAAAAAATTCTAAATTTAATATGATAAAATGGTTTTTCAGGCTTTTTAATTTTATTTTTAATTATGACATTGCAGACGTCATCTATATGCTTGATTTTGTATGGATCATGTTCAATTCCAACACATGTTCAAAAGGAGTAGACCTTGCCGAACTAGGGGTCAACCCTTAAAAATAACATAACCCAAGGCCAGAAGAGGAGTCATCTCCCAAACTAGGAGTCAACTCTCATCACATTTGAACCACAAACAAATACAAAATAGGAGTAGACCCACCAAACTCAGACGTTGACTCGTATAGTAGATCATAATACCAAAACCAAAGAAGAGTCGGCTCTCCCAACTCATGAGTCGACCCTCAGGTGTGCTATGCACCGAGCACACAAACTCATGTCATGTCTTCTTATATACATGAATATTTTATTAAATCTTTTCATTTAATTCCTATTGCATACTATGCACTACGCATATTTATTAATTTAATCATGCTTATCCAAAAGAGCACCACTTGTAACACCCCAAGATTTTACACTCAAAAAATGCAAACAACAACTACGCCTTCATCCCAAAACAATTGGGGTCGGCGATATGAACCAAAAAAGAAAATCATTCTGGGTCTTCCACATGAATCCTTCTCCTCCAATCATTTCTATCCAATGCCATGTCCTTTGTGAGGTTCAAAGCATTCATATCCTTTCCTATCACCTCCATCCATGTCTTCTTAGGCCTACCCTGACCTCTTTTAACTAATATATTTTTCCATTTATCCATCCTTCTAACAGGGGCATCATTAGGCCTTCGCCGAATATGTCCAAACCACCGTAAATGATTCTCTCTCATCTTATTTTCAATGGGTGCAACGCCTACCTTCTTACGTATCTTCTCGTTTCGAATCTTATCTTTTATTGTATTTTCACACATCCATCTCAGCATACGCATCTCAGCTACACTCATTTTTTGGATATGATGTCTTTTGGCAGCCCAACATTCCGTATCATATAGTAAAGCGGGTCTAATAGCCGTCCTATAAAACTTTCCCTTCAACCACAATGACATTCTACGATCGCACAACACTCCAGTTGCACTTTTTCATTTCATCCACCCAATATTTATCCTATGATTTACATCTCCATCAATTTCTCCATACTTTTGAATGATAGATCCCAAATATTTGAAACAATCATCTACCGGTATTTCTTGCTCACCAAGCTTCACTACACTCTCATCACTACTTTGTTGCTTACTAAACTGACATTCCATGTATTCTGTTTTACTCTTACTCAACTTAAAACCTCTAGCTTCTAATGTTTGTCTCCATAATTCTAACTTAGCATTAACCCCAGCTCTAGACTCATCAATCAAAACAATATCATCAGCAAACAACATACATCACGGTACATTTTCTTGAATTGATCTCGTAAGCTCATTCATCACTATAGCAAATAGGAAAGGGCTTAAAGCAGATCCTTGATGTAACCCAACCGTTATAGGAAAATTAGTTGTCACCCCTAAGTTAGTGTTTGTGCATTTAAAGAAATCGTTGTGATTTTTGTTTAAGCACACACGGTTGTTGTTTTAGAAAAAAGAAGAAAAATATATATAAGAAGTGGGTCGGCCATAAGACCTAGATGACCCAACTAGGGCATTGGTTTGGGATCAGATCTGACCCCAAACCAGGCCTGTCGCAGGGACACACACAAACACACACACACACACACACACACACACACACATATATATATATATATATATATACATATATATATATATATATATATAGAGAGAGAGAGAGAGAGAGATGTGTGTGTCTGGGGGGGGAGGTGTTGGGTGGGTGGGGGAGTTCGACCATGCATTGGGCTGATCCATTGCAGATTTATTCTTTTACCAGTAATGTTGTTTTTCCTTTCATAGTTGTTGTTATGACTGCATTTGAAAAAAAAAGAGGAATCAACTGTCAAATCTATCACATATTTTTTTAGCATGCTGATTCTTCTTTTTGACTGCTGGTACGACTGTGTATCAGCCTTATGTTTTATCCTAGCATGCTGTTTTCTTTTTTATTGTTGGTACGGCTGTGTATCAACCTTATTTTTTTTTTCAGTATGATGTTTTGTCTCATGTGATTGTTGGAATGTTTGTGCATCATAATTACTTTTAATTTCCAGTATATTGTTTCTTTATGTAACTGCTGGCAGAAATATGCATTCGATTTATATTTTCCAACATGTTTTGTTGCATTTGATTCATGGCATGACTATGCATCAACCGTGTATTTTTAACATGTTTTTTTCTAATTGGCTGTTGTCACGACTATGTTTGATCGACTGTCATTCATACATGTTATGCCAAAATTTTATTGGCTGTTGTAAACTATTTTTATATAAAATCTATCTAGATATAGTTAAGTTAATCAAACTGGTTTTTAGTAATGATTCTTGAATTGTCGCAAATCCTGTATTTTGTTTTCATTCAAAATTTTTGGACAGCATATTGATAATCGGGCTAGTCCTGCCCTTTTTCTATCATGGACATACCAACAACTGATTATATATATGTATGTATATACATGGGTTGTGTCGGCTATATGCACCTGCAGATCTGCCAATGCACATAGTATGGACAGATCTGGTTCAAATCCGTCTAGGTCACTTTGAGCGTGCAAGTCGACTGCTTGGGGGTTATTCCTCCAAAACTGACTACTCAAATCAACCTTTTTGATTTTTGGCCATTAAGCTGACTCATGTAAGGTTTGCCCAGTATCATCATACATGTGATTTATTTTATTTTCGGTGGACTGTTGTAGGGCAGAACAATGTTGCACATTTATGTGCAACATTGTCTGCTGTTCATTGCTTTTGGCTGCATGTTTCTGCATGAGAAACATGCTGCCAACAACATACTAATGTTGTCACGTACATTGTGGCAGCCTAGTTATGACTCAGTGGTTATCTTATGCATCCCGAGCAATGTTGTATGCCCATATTTGTTGCA
Source organism: Nuphar pumila (assembly GCF_984573655.1). Lineage (NCBI taxonomy): Eukaryota > Viridiplantae > Streptophyta > Magnoliopsida > Nymphaeales > Nymphaeaceae > Nuphar > Nuphar pumila. Next base: position 80,659,181 of record NC_143251.1, on the reverse strand, counting down.
CGTGGCAAAAGGGTTTATTGGTTATAATATGCATGGGATTATCATGCTTATTTCTTACACATGGAAACTTATGAAATTTATTACACGCATGAATATGATCATGTACATATTTTAGAGTTTATACAAATGATGGATCATGAAAATGCATATTACAAGCATTTGTTCATATGCATATGCAATTTGTTTTATATGTATATTCTTGTTGTGAGTGAATGAATGTGCATTGTGGACATATTTGAATAATTATGTGTGTGTGTGAATGTTCACTGAAGATTTTGCTTAAGATGCATTGGTGGTTGGATGTGAACCATTGTAGATAGGCCATGTGGGTCAGGAGCATGTGTAGTTCAAAGACTTGTCTTATGCATTACAGAATTTATTTTAAAATTATTGGCTTTCTAATTTAATTGCACTGTTAAAATTGTAATGGGCTAGGTCATGTGTTGGGTTTTGCATGTTGATTTGCAAAACAGTTCCTGTGAAAAGAACTTGATTTTTTTTAAAAAGATAAAAGAGATAAACAGTGTAATTAATTTTCTTCCTGGATGTCTCTTCCACAGTATGAGAATCTTAGATGGTTGTTTTGAGAAAATTGTGAGAATACTAAAACTCTATGTGTGTTTCTGCCTCTAAACTAGATATGGTGGTTTATCTCTCGACCATAATTTTTAATGAGTTTTCAGCCACTTTGCTTGGGGGTGGTATTGTGATATAACTGTTGTTTTTGGTATACTAAGAAAGTTGAATCAGTGGATGTTGATTTTTCTAGTGTCCCGACATGAGATGATTTCTAATGTTCTGATAGATGGTGTTGATTCATAATGTCGGTCTAGGAACAAGTGTGAAACCCAGTAATAAAATTTGAATTGTTTGTTAAGCTACAACTAGGAACCTATCTTGGACTTTAGAAATTATGTGCCCATTTTGAGTATCCGCATTTAATGAAAAGTGTAACTAAATTTGTGTGCATTTAATAGGGACATGCATGTAAAAGAGAACTCTGATAATAACTTAATAATTTATTCACGCATGTGCAGCATGTAAAAGAGAACTCTGATAATAACTTAATAATTTATTCACGCATGAGCATTGAGTCATGCATATTTATTGTTCTACATTAGTTCATGCATTTTTACTTATTTTGTCTCCTGTGAGAATATGTTATTGCATGATACTTACTTTTAGATCCTTGAATGGTAAATGAATTATGAGATTGATATTCTTATATTCCTCTGAATATTTTGCATGAATTTGATTTATGCTAGTTTCTTATCTGTTTGGATTTTTAGAGAAATTTGTACAAAGAATCTTTGGTTCTTATCCAGTGTTTCAAATGTTTTTCTCAGGACCTGGAGCTCAGTAATAGGGATGCTTACCACAAGGAGCCTACGAGATCACATGACTAGTTTTGATATTTCTTGACAATGTGGCTCTAGACTATATTCTTTATGTTAATTATGTTCTAGGACATTTATTTATTGATTAATAAAGTTAGCTATTCGTTGGTTGGTTTAATGTAAAGACCACTTGTGGTTTGAAAGTTATTAAGTCTGTGAGGCCTCAGATCCTTGGGTTTTGGTTTCTATAATTATTTAAAAAAAATCCACTCTTCATGGGGATGAGTTGGGGTCGTTACAACAACCCAAGTATTTGCCAAAAACTCATGCTTCTTCCATTCTCCACCTCCACTCACATGCTTTGTAAGAAAATCTCAAATACCTTTACCAACCCTTTCAAAAAACTGAGCCCCGACTTTCACTTAGTGTTTTCGACCCATTTCCAAGGCTAACCTTAAAGGTTGTTGAAAGTAAGCAACAATATGATAAGGATAAAAATCAATAGTATATCCACCCATGCACAACTCATGTCCAACTATGCAAAGATAAAGTTTCAAAACAAGAAAATTATGTAAACGATTGTAAACAAAAACCAATAAATAGCAGGAATTAATGTGATGAAAAATAGAAAAACACAGACTGAGAATGAAGAAATTGAAAATACACGAAATCAAAACATGAATGATAGGAAGTTGTAAAAACAGAAAATAAACTATGAACAAAAATTGCACAAATGAACAAAACAGGAAAAATAAGAATGAATGAGAAATGCAATGCTTGACAGAAAAATCAAGGAATGAAAGAATGCAAAACGAAATGAAATGTTGACAAACAAATGCAGAACAAGCACAGGTATTACAAATGAACAAACAGGAAATATAAAACTGAACAAACAAAATTTTGAATGAAAGAAAAGAAAATAGGAAAATAAAAAATTAACAACAAGAAATTAGAAACAGAAACTAAAAACAGTAACAATTAGCAATAGAGAAAAAAAAACTAAAAACTATACCTAATGTAAACAGTAAAACAAATAGGAAATTACATGAAATTCTGATAATATGAAACAGGAAACATTAAGTAAATCTGAACATGAACAACGCAGGAAAAGAAAAACAGAAATAATAAAAAAAACAAAGAATTAGACAAAAATCGACAATACAGGAAATAAAATGATGCAAATGCTACTATGCAGATGAAACAAAACAGAAATCAAAACATATACCGGTTCTAGATCTAAACAGAAATTAGATGAAATAAAAAATCTAAAGATGCAGATGCGATGAATGATGCAGAAGATCGGGAATATATTTTTTTCATTTTCGTTTTTCATACAGAAAAATTGCAAAAAGAAGAAGAAGAAGATGAGGAATCGTAAGAAGAAGAAGAAGAAGAAGAAGAAGAAGAAGAAATAGAACTTACCGAACCAGAGGGGTTAGAAGAGAAGCTGGCCTCCACCGTCCACGCCGTCGCCGGACTGAATAGCCACCACCACCACCGGCTGAAGATTGAACAGAGAAAGAGGGAGAAGGGGAAGGAAGGTCAAGAAGTAGCCGGTGATGGTGGAAAAGGGTGAGAAGAGAGGGAAGAGAGGGAAAAGAGGGGAAAAGAGGAGAGACTCAGGCATACAGGGTGAAGACGATGAAAATTTCCCCTCTTTTGGGTTTTTAAAATGAATGCAAACCGGTTTGTTTTCAGTTTTTTTTTTCCAGTTTTTAAAAGAAAGCAAATCGTGTAAACCGGTTTGTTATTTATTTTCAAAAAGCCCAAACCGTGTAAATCGGTTTGTTTTATTTTTTTTTCAAAAATCTAAAAACTATTTAAAGAAATTTTATTTGCTAAAAACCTCAAAACAAAGTTAGTTTACTCTAACATAATTCTACTTATTATTATTATTATTTTTTTATTATTTTTAATGAAAACTAAAACTAAAACTACTATGTTAATATCAAACATTAAAATATGTACTAAACTATACAAATAAAGCTATTTTTCAGACATTTTCTATTTTGAAATCATTTTAGCTCATAAAATTGGGTTTTTAAAACATTTTTTCATAAAATCATGCATATTTTAATGTTAATTCACCTTGAAATATATGCATGATCAAATACCCCCATGCATATGTTTTGCTAGTCCTCGAGCAAACTAGACAAATGCATGAAATGAAAACTATCACCTAACTCACTTTCGTAGGAATCACAGTTGCATTTAGCTCATGCAACAAGCCCTTTCAACCCCTGGGTTACCCCAGTGGACGAGTAAGGTCTCGTGAGGGTTTGCAGTGATGCTACCCACAAACATCTCTGTCATGTATGCAAAATATTACACATCCTCACAAGTAGTAGTTAATTAAATACTTTGTTTTCACAAATAATTCATGTTACAAAAAAAATCAAAACATAATTAGAGTCTTTTATATACCACCATAGAAAAAGAATTTCTTTCACTTTTCTAAATATCACAATTATTTATGTTTTATTCTTAGAAAAATCCAATAAAAACAAGTTATTATTTACTTATCCTCACTCATATGTTTTCTACACAGATTTTCAAAAACACACCTCTAAGCATTGAACTTTTCTTTCTTTTTAAGCTCTTTTCTTTTTTTCTCTTTTTTTTTCATATTTTTTTTTCTTTTTGCGCATTCATTCTTCTTTTATAGCTTACGTGTGGTCTGCTTTTATGCCTTGTGCAATGTCAATGTCTTCTATACTTTTTCAATGCATACCAAAAGATATCAACTAAGATATAAAAGTGACTTCCTTCATTCACCTTTGCAACGTGAGAGTCAAACACTTCAACTTGTATCTGTTCTCAGCTACTGAGGATCACGAAGTTTTCCACTCTCCTTTTCGAAATGGAATCCAAAAGTTTCAACTTACATCTAAGTCCCATCTACTAAGGATTGTGAAATTATCCAAACAACCTAACGCATGCTTTTTTTTTTTTTCTTTTTGAGCTCATTTTTACGCTTTTGTTCATTTGCCTAGTTTTTCAAAAATAAGACTGTGCATATTCATATTTATGATTCAAAATAAACTCTAACATGTATTTATCATCATTTCTTCGAAATTCGCATAAACAACCAAAATTTTCATGGGGCTTAAAAATCCTCTAAAAATATCAGATTTGAAATAACATTCATATAAGCTCAAACTCTTTCTTTAAAAATCTACTTTTCATGAGAGATGTGTAAACATGTGCAAGAACGTAAACAAAAATATCAAAGTGTGCAAGCTACACCCTCTCCCATGCTTGAATGACACTGTCTCAATGACACTCCCCCATGCTTATATGAAACTACATGAATGCACATAAGAGGAAATAAATGAGGGAAAAGAGTAGAATAACCTTACATGAATTAAAAATGCACATTATATGAATGTAATGAATGCAATGTATACATGACAAAACATAAAACTCATAGAAAGAGATAGAAAACAAAAAATAAAACCAAAGAAAATCTAAAAATCCTAACAACGAATGTAATACTGTACAAAATATGGGTTGCCTCCCATAAAGCGCTAAGTTTCACGTCCCCAGCCAGACGGATCTCTGGAAAAACCTTCATCGTTCATGAGATCAATGGACATGAAGTCAGGCTCTATGAAGAAAAAAGTGTCATCTGTGATACTACGCATTGTGTTCTCATCTCGTCTACCTCTAAATGTGGTATCATGACTCTCTCGACATGAAGAACGAAAATTAGTCTCATCTGAGAGACTGATCAGAAAATGAGAGTCTAGGACCGGCCGACTATCAATGAATGCAATTTCAGACAAGTGGTGAATATGATCTGGCTTGACTTGGTCAAGCACCTTCTGCATCTGTACCTCTTGCTTACGAAAAACAATCGATGATCCTAAAGACTGAGAAAATGGGGCTCTATGAATATATAATGAGAATGCATGCTGTGGGCCTGGCCCCTTCTGCTGAGGTATCATAGAGATTGACTCGTCGGTGGAAATGATATGGGGCTCATGAGTTGATTCATGAATGGGATGATACGCTTTTCCTCTCTGAAGGGATGTAACAGATTTGACTTGCACATGATGTGAATCGTTGGGATGCAGGTTAAATGACACAGAATCCTCTCCCTTTGAGACAACATGCCTACTAGATGGGTTCCCCTCGCTTTGTCTACTGAAGGTTTCAACCAACTGTCCCATTTGAGTCTCTAGCTTGGCTATTGATTGTGTATGGGAGCTCAAAACTTGTAATATCCTATCTTGGAAGGATTGACTAGGTGAAGGCTCATGAGAATGGGGTTGAGTATAAGCAGGTTGGGCTGGGGGATAATTCAATTGTTGAAATCTAGGCGCATAACCGCCTTGCCTGGGTTGGCTCTGAGAAGGGTTAGGGGGTGGACTGATGAGGTGGTTTCGCCATCTCGAGTTATGTGAAGGTGAAAATGAATCATGCTTGGTCCTAGCGAAACCTTGGGCAACATTCACCTGCTCCTGAACGAATTCAGGATATAGCGGTGCTGCCCGACACTCTAAAACACAGTGTGCAGGGCTAGCACAAAGCTCACACACCCTTCCTACTGGACTTCTCGAAGAATTGGCTAGGAGTTGATCTAACTTTCTAGACAACGGGTTGACCTTGGTACGCAATTCTAACTTGTACCCTACTTCAGAAATCCCTATTTTCCTAGGACCACTAGACAGAGATGTAGTCCTATCGAGCCGTGAAGACAAGGTATGATGCATCGTGTTTTCACTCAAGGTCTCAAATAGAGACCACGCCTCATCCTCACTCTTGAGCATAAAAGTGCCCCCACAAGACAAATCAACCATTTGACGGTGCTTCTTAGTAAGCCCGTCATAGAAATACTGCACCAACTGCCAACGAGGCACCTGATGATGGGGACACTTGCGGAGAAGATCTTTCAATCTCTCTCAAGACTCGTGACACTGTTCTCCCTCAATTTGAGAAAAACTGGTTATAGCTTTACGAAACTGATTCGTTTTACCAATTGGAAAGTACTTTTTGAGAAATTCGCGCTGCATTCCTTCCCAAGTAGTAATATGAACCGTCTCAAGAGATTTTAGCCAGTGCTTGGCTTTATCCTTGAGAGAGAACAGAAACAAAGTTAACCTCATAGCATCATCTCCAAAGTTATTGATTCGCACTGTCGAGCAAATCTCAAGGAATTCGTCGAGATGACGATATGGGTCCTCATTGTTAAGGCCATAAAACGAAGGTAGCATTTGAATCACACTAACCTTTATCTCAAAATGGCTCGCTCCTACATCAGGTCTCGTGATGCAGGAGGTGGGAGTATACGTATTTGGCATGAAGTACTCCCTCAAAGGACAGATCAAATGATGATCGTCAGCCATTGCGTACACCTTGGAGTAGACTGGTGTAGCACACGTCCTAACTTTGGTTTTCTACCTAACTAACGCACTAAGCAGCCAAACCACGCAAACCACAAAGCGAGTGAACTAAAAACAACACAAAACTAAACAAACACCACGCAGTTACACATAACAGAGATTATGCATAAGAAATATGAATCTATGTGTACGGTACCAATCGTACACAGTCACCTCTAAGGGGATCCTAATAGGTGGGCTGTGCAGAAAAGTAAGCTCGTCTCTAAGATATGCACATACGTGGTTCTAAACCTAAATGCACACAAACACTAGGCAATAAAGTGAATACTAATATTACGCCGTTCCCCGGCAACGGCGCCAAAAATTTGATGTCTTCTTTTAAATCGTTGTAATTTTGAAAAGATTTTTATATGTAAAACATGTGAAAACCAGACATCAAATAATAAAAACCGGTTCTCACTAGTGGATGAGACTGGGTCGAACTCAGGGAACGGGAATATTTCGTATTCAAGCACACAAATCTAAACTATTCTTTATTGCCGAATTATTAAATGGAAAATGTATGAGTAAAGTAAAAACAAGTAACTATTACAACAAATGAATACCCTTCGCAGAGGGCGTAAAATGCAATATTTACAAACCCAGAATCAAATTCCTAATTCTAAACTGAAAAGTAAAAAGAAGCTTCTACTCTTGTGCTTTTATGTCACGTATGCACTTTAGCTCCACTCCTGTGCTATCCTGCACAAATCAAATGAACACGAGCAATACAAGATACTAACAGGTATGCTATGCACAATGTAAATCTAAAAATTGAATTAAAATCTAGAAAATGATAAAGCTATGTAAAGAACATATACTATAGGTAAACAACTACTGTACTGAAATCTGTAATGCTAATGCAATGACAACCTAATGAAAACATAAGAATGTTAAATGCTATACAGCTAACACACTACAATACACTACTGATTGAACCTGAAAATTCAGCAAAGCAGGAATTAATGCGATGAAAAATAGAAAAACATGGGCTGAGAATGAAGAAATTGAAAATACATGAAATCAAAACATCAATGATAGGAAGTTGTAAAAACAGAAAATAAACTATGAACAAAAATTGCACAAATGAACAAAACAGGAAAAATAAGAATGAATGAGAAATGCAAGACAAGAAATGCAATGCTTGACAGAAAAATCAAGGAATGAAAGAATGCAAAATGAAATGAAATTTTGACAAACAAATGCAGAACAAACACATGTATTACAAATGAACAAACAGGAAATATAAAACTGAACAAACAGAATTTTGAATGAAAGAAAAGAAAACAGGAAAATAAAAAATTAAAAACAAGAAATTAGAAACAGAAATTAAAAACAGTAACAATTAACAATAGAGAAAAAAAACTAAAAACTATACCTAATGTAAACAGTAAAACAAACAGAAAATTACAGGAAATTCTGATAATATGAAACAGGAAACATTAAGTAAATCTGAACATGAACAACGCAGGAAAAGAAAAACAGAAATAATAAAAAAAAACAAAGAATTAGCAAAAATTGACAATACAGGAAATGAAATGATGCAAATGCTACTATGCAGATGAAACAAAACATAAATTAGAACATATACCGGTTCTAGATCTAAACCGAAATTAGATGAAATAAAAAATCTAAAGATGCAGATGCGATGAATGATGCAAAAGATCGGGAATATATTTTTTTCATTTTCGTTTTTCACACAAAAAAATTGCAAAAAGAAGAAGATGAAGATGAGGAATCAGAAGAAGAAGAAGAAGAAGAAGAAGAAGAAGAAGAAGAAGAAGAAGAAGAAGAAGAAGAAGATGAAGAAACAGAACTTACCGAACCAAAGGGGTTAGAAGAGAAGCTGGCCTCCACCGTCCACGCCGTCGCCGGACTGAATAGTCACCACCACCACCGGCTGGAGATTGAACAAAGAAAGAGGGAGAAAGGGAAGGAAGGTCAAGAAGTAGCCGGCGATGGTGGAGAAGGGTGAGAGGAGAGGGAAAAGAGGGGAAAAGAGGAGAGACTCAAGCATACAGGGTGAAGACGATGAAAATTTCCCCTCTTTTGGGTTTTTAAAACGAATGCAAACCGGTTTGAACCGGTTTGTTTTCAGTTTTTTTTCAGTTTTTAAAAGAAAGCAAACCGTGTAAATCGGTTTGTTATTTATTTTCAAAAAGCCCAAACCGTGTAAACAGGTTTGTTTTATTTTTTTTCAAAAATCTACAAACTATTTAAAGAAATTTTATTTGCTAAAAACCTCAAAACAAAATTAGTTTACTCTAACATAATTCTACTTATTATTATTATTTTATTATTATTATTTTTAATGAAAACTAAAACTACTATGTTAATATCAAACATTAAAATATGTACTAAAATATACAAATAAAGCTATTTTTCATACATTTTCTATTTTGAAATCATTTTAGCTCATTTAACGAAAACTAGTATAAAATTGGGTTTTTAAAACATTTTTTCATAAAATCATGCATATTTTAATGTTAATTCACCTTGAAATATATGCATGATCAATTAACACGAGGGTTGATTTTGAAGAATGATCAACGCGAGGGTTGATTTTGGAAAATGATCAACACGAGGGTTGATTTTGAAAAATGATCAACACTAGGGTTGATCAGTTCGAAAATAGTTTTTGTAAAAGAAGGTCAACTCGAGGTTTGATTCAAAATGGTTGGTTCGAAGCCAGATTTGGAGAAAGAAGATCAACACGAGGGTTGCTTCAAAATGACTGGTTCGAAACTAGTTTTAGAGAAAGAAGATCAATATGAGGGTTGATTCGAAATGATCGGTTCGAAACCAGTTTTGGAGAAAGATGATCAACACGAGGGTTGATTCGAAATGACCGGTTCGAAACCAATTTTGGAGAAAGAAGATCAATATGAGGGTTGATTCAAAATGAGCGGTTCGAAACCAGTTTTAGAGAAAGAAGATCAACACGAGGGTTGATTCGAAATGGCCGGTTCGAAACCAGTTTTGGAGAAATAAGATCAACACGAGGGTTGATTTGAAATGGCCGGTTCGAAACCAGTTTTGGAGAAATAAGATCAACACGAAGGTTGATTTGAAATGACCAGTTCGAAACCAATTTTTGTAAAAGACTCAACCCGATGATTGATCTTGAAGAAAATTGATTTTTGACAAAAGACCCAACCCAAGATTTTTAAAAAAATTGTTGCTTTGAAAAGCTCTTAGTGATCATGATGGAGATTTTGTAAAAATTTTCAAAAATTCATGATTTTGGACAGACACCTATTATAATCCTATCGCTCACACGAATGATGTCAGGATTGTCCCTTATCTTGAAGGAAAAAATAATAGAAAATTGATGAAAAGTTAATAGAAATTGATAAAAATTGATGATAAATAGATTTTGGTTTGGACCTATATACAAGATGTTTGAAAGTGACAATGAAGTTTCAAAATAAATGATGCCTCAGTATAGCAACGAAAAGAAATATTGAAAGAAACATGAAGAAAATTAATACTTCATTGATATATTGAGGAAAGGACGACAAATTGAGGAAAGAAATGGGACTACATTGTCTCTACAGAATGACAAAAGCAAAGCAGAAAAAATGAGAAAGCATTGGTCTTATCGCTCTTAAGGTGTTGATGAGCTGGCCGGTTTGTTCTCTCCCTTGTCTTTCACCAAAAGATCTTCATCAATGTAGTCTTGAATGATGTTCTTGAGAATGAAGCAGTGCTCGGTATCATGCCCGAACACACGATGAAACTTGCAGAATTGATCCTTAAATCTTTCCCTGACCACAGTAGGATCAACGACTTTCGAAAACTTAATTATTTATTTGGCCAGCATGTACTCAAGGATTTCTTTGCGCGGCTGGCCCAGGGGAGTAAAATTATGAGTAAAGTTGTAAGGCCCACAATAATTCTAAAATAATGTAATATAAGATGTACTTTAGTGGAAGGAATTTCCTGTATGATTACGAGGGATTTTTGTAAAGTCATGTATTTATATATGTGCACTTATAATTATACGAGGTTCTAAATTGTGTAATTATGATATACGAAGCGATTGAAGGCAAACCATGATAAATTAAATTTTGATATTCCTAATTTAAATTTATAATATATCTAATTAGTCACTCCTTGAATTTGGAACCTAAACAAGGAAAAAACCTCGTTATTTCATGTGAGTTAGCGGAAAATGAATATCGATAAGATACGAGTCGTAACGAGAAAAAATTTCATCAGAAATAGAAATCTAAGTAAATAATTTCAAAACTTAGGTTTTATTTCATGAAATGTAAGTTTGAAATGAAATATTTAAATCATTGAAACCTAACTTTAAAATGAAAAACAATCAAGGTCTTTAAAGCAATCAAATTGGAATTTTGTAAAAGCAAAGTAAGGTTTTTCAAAAATTTCAAAAGGGAGTTGTTTGGAATTTTAATAAAGTGGTTAGCATGGGGCCCACGTGAGCATGAGCTCAGCCCATGCTACCTTGGAAAATAATAATAAAAAATAAAAAAAAATGCATTTAATTGTGAGTTTTTTAAAAAAATAAAAAAGGCAAAATAGGGGTTTGTTTTTGGAATTTTGAGAGGTGGTTGGCATGAGCTAGCATCTCTCATGAGTACCTTGGGCACCCATTAGGGTATAGCCCAAGCTACATTCAATAAAGTTAAAAAAAGAAGAAGGAAGAAAGGCATTTAAAAAGGGTGGTTTGACAAAGGTCAAAGGGGACAAGCTCTCCTTAAATTAAGGAGAGTTGGTAAGGTCTACCAAGAGGGTTGGTGGACCCTTGAAGTAGGTCCTTCGAGGGTCAAACCTTGTAGACCTAGTGGTACCTAGAGGTAGCATAGAAAGAGGGGGGGGGGGGGGGGTGATATGGGAGAGCCACCCATCTTGCTCTCCCAATCTCAGCCATCCATCTTGGATGGCCTCTATAAATGGGCTTGAGAGAGGGGGGGGGAGAGAAAAAGTGTCTCTCTTCCACTCCTCTCCTTCTTCTCCCATTTTCTTCCTTCTTTTCCCTTTTTCTAACCCATTCCCACGATTTCCCTAAGAGAGAAGGGAGGCTTTGTGTGAGGCTGTGAGTGTTTGTGGTGAGCAACCGAACTCCATCTCCTCCATCTTCATTTTGGAAGACCCCAAGGTGAAGGCTTCTACCTTGTATTTCCATTTTTTTTTGAGAAATCGCATGTAGCATGAAGGGTAAAGTGTTGGATTTAGTTTTATTTGGATTCAAGTGGTTCATGATGGTGATAAAGCAAAGGGGACGACACCTTAGCATGTGCACATACGCACCATGAGTGATTTTGCATGAAATAGCTTTCATTTGTATTTCTGGAATTCTGTAATATCAGAGATACCTCTGATAAAATAGTCGTATCTCACTGGATACCGGTCAGATCTGGGTGTTCTCTGACATTCCGAAAAGCTTAGATGAATCTCTTCGACTTTGCTGTTGACAACTTTCCCTGGTTTGGTCCACAAGACTTTCAAAAAACTCGATTCTTGGTGGACAACAGGTTCTTCATCAACAGTTTAGAAAGTCCCGGACAACGTCTGGTATTTCTACAGTATCTCCCGGACCCCTGCACAAAATTGCAATTTCTTGGTCTCTATGCAAAGCTAACAAATAGCCCTACATGTCTCATGTTTAGCATTTTGGATAAATCAGTGCATAGATGCCTCAATTATGGCAGCCTTTCGGTCACTGCATGAACAACATATATGTATATATATATATATAAAAAAAGAGGGTTTGGTGTTTGCACCCCAGAGCATTGCAGCTTCGTTTAGCAGGGTGGTCTGACCCACTTTGGGGTCCATACCTACCCAGAATGTTTTCCCCAACCGTATGGGGTAGGGCACCACGTTGGTCGCCTCACACACTGGGGTAACCGGGTGTACGCTGCACCCGGGTCACCTCCACCTTGGCACGCCCTCCAGCCAGTGCATACAGGCTATAGCCTGCTGGTCTGAACCTAAATCGGGGATGCCCCCCCCCCCTCCTAGACCCTAGCTGGGTCTGGTCCGGCATGGACTAGACCAGCTGGTCGTTATGGCCTAGCTCACCCTTAGGCGATGCCCTAGCTGCACCCTTTGGTGTAGGCTGCGGGTGACCCTGCCGGCTCAAGCATCGAGCCGCGGGCTGCTGCTCGTAGCTGTCCTCGGTCTGATCATATGGATCAGACCAGGGGAAGGGGCAGATGTAGATGAGGTCTGGTCCAGTGAACCAAACCTCTCTTCCCATTGTTTCCACCAGCACGTTGGCGCATAACTGGCGCCAGGTGCTAAGCCCACCCGGGCGGCCTAGCTAGCCACTATGTGGCATTGGCTCGAGCTGCACCTAGCTACAGCACTTGGGCTGAGCCTAGTGGACTCAAACCCAAGGTCATGTCAGACCTAAGGGTCTGGTACGAGGGTCCTGATCACCAGCCCTTGTATCTCCAGTTTCGCCGCCAACCTAAAATGCGCAAAAATGAGTGAATGAAAACAAAAAGAAAGGGTAAAAAGGGAAATTTCTTGAGTCGTGTGCACTGTCCAGCATCCCCGAGTGGTACCTTTGGCACTGGTGGTGCATGGTACGGACCCGCATTTATGGCCTTACGGGCCGTGGTTAGAGTTTTGGACTCATTGGCATGCTATTTGCCGTTTTGGATTAGCCTAGCGTGTGGTCAGTCCGAAGTGACCACCATGGCCTTCGCTGCCCCCATCTTGGTAGTATTAAGGTGTATTGTATGGCGAGCAGTACGCTGCCCACGTGTCTATACATGATTCCTACATATTAGGTTTTTCAACCGCTTTGTTAAAAACCATCATTTTGATGTTTTTGAGTTCCGCGAGTGCAACGACACATTGTGGAAATGCTAATGTAATTCCCATACACATGGGATTATGCTAAGATTCATTCTCAACACTCATGGGTGTTGACATCGCGAATTCCCTAAGTAAACGGTCTCGCTATGCAAAACTTGCCAACGAAAGTGCACTAGGATCAAGGCAACAAGCACTAGAGGGGGGGGGGTGAATAGTGCTTTTAAAAATTGTCTGCAGAATATTGAAGGATTTTGCAATTTGAAAAGCAATCACACAAAGAACACAAAATTTTATCCTGGTTCTGTCTATCCCGACCTACATCCAGTCCCCAAGCAAAACCCGCTTGAGATTTCCACTATCAACCTTGTTAACTACAAGATCACACAGACCAAAACTGGTCCCACTTTCAGTAACAACCCTACTGAAAGCAAACAACTCCTTTAAACCAAGGAGTCCTTCTTTTTACAGAAAATAAGCAACACCTTACAAAACAACCTATGGGCCTTTCTTTTGAATGCAAATGAGATGCAATTGGCTTTTGAGGTTGTTGAAATACTCTACTCACGAATTCACTATCTCTCAAAGGGATTTGAGTGAAAAACTGTAGTGAAAATATCAAGTGAGTGAGAAAACAAATACTTGAATGAATTGGAGTGAAAAACAAGAAGTAAATGATTCAAATCGATTGAGTTCAAGTTGTTTTGAATGTAAAATGCACTCATATTTATAGTTGAAAGATTCCATACGTTGAGAGTATGAAAGGGTATCAAAACAGTCCATTTTGAACGATCAAAATGTTTGAAAAATGAAAAGACATGCTTTTTGAAGTTTCAGGAAAACGACAAAACACTACAAAAAAATAGTTGATTAGCGACGGAATTTAGCGACGGAGTTATATCGTCGCTACTTAGCGACGGATTAACGAGAGAAATGAATCTGTCGCTATATTTGGAGAATTTTACGAAACTAGCGACAGATTATATTCCCTCGCAAAATCCGTCGCTACATAGCGACGGATTGTGCGAGAGAATATTTTGTCGCAATAAATACGGCAGTTAGCGACGGAATTGCGACGGCTAAAATTCCGTCGCAAAATAGCGACGGCCTAGGCGACGGAATATTTTCTGTCGCCTTTTTCGTTTTTTGAATTACGATGGCTTAACGACGGAATTAATCCGTCGCTAAGCCGTCGCGAAATGTCGCATTACCCCTAATCCCAGCCCTCTTTTTCCTTTCTCCTTTCGCTGCTCCCGCCCGCTGCCCTCTCCCTCCTGCCGCCCTCTTCCTTCGGCCGCCCTATCCATCCCCGTCGACCTCTCTGCCGGCCCCCACCGTTCGCCGGAAGTCGATCTCCGTCAACCTTCCGCCACCGCCGCCGCCGCATGGAGCAACCGCAGGTATTTCCGGGCCCCCACCGTTAAATGGATTGGGGGTCACCCCCTGCGTTTTCCGGCAAGGGGTCGACTCCGCCAGGCGGTCGCCCGGTAGGGGGTCGACCCCCTGCTGTGTTCGGCCGGGGGTCAACCCTGGTAGGGGGTCGACCCCCTGCCGTGTCCGGCCGGGGGTCAACCCCCTGCCTTGTCCGGCAGGGGGTCAAACCCTTGTCATGTCCGGCAGGGGGTCGACCCCGGCAGGTGCTCGACCCCGTGAGGGGGTCGACCCCGGCAGGCGCTCGACCCCGTCAGGGGGTCGACCCCGGCAAGGAAAAGCCCTTTCCCATTGCACCCTCTCCTTCGTTGCGCTCGAGTTCAACCCTCACACCTCTCCATCCACAGCCTCCTGAGCATCTTCCATGTCCGTCGGAGCCTCATCGGAGTCACCTACATGTGCCTCCAATCGCCAGAGCCACATCAACTAATCTTCCACAAGAGCTGAGCCCTGTTGAATGCTCAGCGGGGCCCCTCCACACCTCATTTTTCAAACGGCGCTGTCCATTAGCAAATTTAGTCACAATTCCTACAAATATGATATTCGTGGATCCATATCCGCCCAAGGATGAGTTGGCAGGATCCTATTGTCCTAAGTTTGAAAGGGTTTTTTTTCATGGTGACTTCATTTTAAAACATCATTTTTTTTGTGCAGATTTCTCAACGGAACTCGCTTGTGCCCCGCCACCCGTGGTAAGTAAATGACAAAAACAATGCAAATCGGGTAAATACCCGTGGTGAGTAAGTGATGCAAGCGTATCACATGTTATTTAATTTATTAGATGTAACACTTTATTGTTCACACACTCACTTAGTTGTTGATATTTAGGGTTGCTTTGTTGGAGTTCGGAGATCATGCTGAGCATGATTTTAATGTAGGAATATGGAAGTGTTCTTATTTTTGGAGTACGAAGTCCATGCGAAGCATGGTAGTAGTTAGTGAGATATTGAAGTGTGTTTGCTGCAGGTACATGTTTGTCATTTGTTTGATATGAATGATTATGATGTATTGCAATATTTGATGTAATTGTATCCATGCTTGCATGTAGTTACTTTCAATTTGATTTTGACTTCCATGTGAAATTTTATAATAAAAGCATGCTTCAAATGATTGTATCGTGTCATTAATAGTTTGCACATGAAAATATTAAGTTATCAATGCATGCATCAAAATTCTTGTTATTGTTTGACATAGTATATTGCATGATAAATTTGATATTTTCTTCATCGTAGCATTCTGATTATTTTTTTTTAACTCGTTAGGATACTATTCGTAACATCATACGACAGAATGACTGCAAACTGTGAATGGATGTACCGTAGGATAGTGGACAATGAGTTATCGCATGAATATATGGATGGTATTGACAGTTTTATTGAATTTGCAACGGCAAGTGTCAGTACAGTGGATCCTACAGGTCAGATTAGGTGTCCCTGCAAGATTTGTAAGAATAATCGATTTGTAGAACCTCATAGCGTTAGACATCACCTATACAGGAAGGGTTTTGTGAGTGATTATCAGAACTGGATGTTTCATGGAGAAGAATTTAGAAACGATTTTGATGCACGGGTGAATGTGGTGCACGATAATCCATATACGGATTTGATATTTGATGCCGCAGGAACAAAACTGGGTTCTGCTATGAGTTCTAGTGATGTAAGAACTGCCGTAGATGAAGAATCACCAAACGATGCAGCTAGTAGATTTTATGATTTACTTAGAGATGCTGATGAGCCACTTTGGAACGGTTGTGAGAGTCACACTATTTTGTCTGCAGTTCTTCAACTAATGAATTTGAAGTCCGAGTATAATTTGAGTCAATCATGTTTTGACCGTTGGTGCATGATTGTGAAGAGTATGTTGCCCAAAGATGAGAAATTGCCACAAAATTTCTATCGTGCGAAAGTTATGGTCAATGCTCTAAGTATGGGTTACAAAAAGATTGATGCTTGTCCAAATCACTGCATATTGTATTTCAAGGATCAGGAAAATGACATATCATGCCCGTCATGTGGGCATCCTCGGTTCAAGCCAAAGACAAGAGGCAATGGTAGCACGAGATCAAAAGAAGTTTCATACAAGTCGCTCCGCTACTTTCCTATCACTCCTAGATTGCAGCGATTGTATATGTCTTCAAGAACAGCTAAACACATGAGATGGCATGCAAATAAAGTTCAACACGATGAAAACAAGATCACGCATCCTGCTGATGCTGAAGCTTGGAAGCACTTTGATCGTACTCATCAGAACTTCGCAATGGAAGTGCGAAATGTTAGACTCGGTCTATGTACAGATGGATTTAATCCATTTGGGGGTAGATCAACTCCATACTCATGCTGGCCAGTATTTGTAACTCCATACAACCTTCCACCAAGCTTGTGTATGAAACATCCAAATCTTTTCTTGTCTCTGTTGATCCCTGGTCCGACCTCACCTGGCCAAAATCTTGATGTATATCTAAGGCCATTGATTGATGAACTAAAAGTATTGTGGGATGATGGTGTTACCACGTATGATGCCCACAAAAAACAAAATTTCAACATGAAGGCCGCTGTTCTATGGACAATCAGTGACTTCCCTGCATATGGTATGTTATCTGGTTGGAGGACACATGGGAGGTTGGCTTGTCCGTACTGCATGGAGGATTCCAAAGCTTTTAGATTGAGGCATGGAAGGAAGCCTTGCTGGTTTGAGTGCCATCGTCGAATTCTACCCAGCGATCATCCGTTCCGACGTCAAAAGAATGCATTTAAAGAAGGCACAACTGAAACAGAAGGTTCATCCTCAAGATTGTCCGGCATAGAGATTCTAAGAAGATTGCGATACTTTCCAAATGTATTAACAGATGCCCGCAGTCCTACACCCTTCCGTGGATTTGGGAAGGATCACAATTGGACGAAAAAATCTATTTTTTGGGAACTACCGTATTGGCCGACCCTATTGATACGACATAATTTGGATGTGATGCATGTAGAGAAAAATGTGTTTGATAATGTGTTCAATACAATAATGAGTATTAAAGGAAAAACGAAGGATAATCCGAAGTCCCGTATGGATTTAAAATTAATATGTAAAAGACCAGAATTGGAACTCAAAGAGTATAATGGCAAAGTACTGAAACCAAAGGCGAAGTACGTGCTCGGACCTGATCAAATAAAACATGTATGTCAATGGTTGAAACAACTGAGATTTCCAGATGGATATGTCTCTAACATTGCTCGGGCTATGAAGATTGACGATGGACAGTTATATGGGTTGAAGAGCCATGATTGTCATATCTTTATGCAACGATTGATACCCCTAGCATTCCATGATATGTTAGACAAACCTATATGGGGGGTATTGTCTGAGTTGAGCGAATTTTTCAGAACATTGTGCGCATCGGAGGTCGTTGTATCAGATGTAAAGAATCTCGAGGACTCTGTCATCACCACTGTTTGTCTGTTAGAAAAGATATTTCCGCCAGCATTTTTCGATGTTATGGAACATTTGATCATACATCTGCCATATGAACTAAGGGTTGGTGGCCCTGTGCAATATCGATGGATGTACCCATTTGAAAGGTATATGTTTTTTTATATTTGTCTCTTTAATGATAGATATTTAAAATTTGAAATGTATATTCTTGTCAGATGCATGTTCGACCTAAAAAAAAAGGTTCGTAATAAAGTAAGAGTAGAAGGCTCTATTTGTGAGGCGTACACTTTAGAAGAGATTTCAAATTTCTCATCTATGTACTTCGAACCTCATATTCCAACACGTTACACATGCCCGCCCCGTAACGATGATGGAGAACAAGTAACTGTAGCTGACAAGCTGTCGATATTTCAACCACTTGGGCATGCATTTGGTAGTTGCCGATCAAGGCTATTGACAGATCGAGAGCAAGATGCAGCACACATCTATATTCTTTTTAATTGCTCAGCGATCGACCCATACATCGAGTAAGTATATGTATATGCAACTCAATTATAAATCCTTTTATGTTCTATATGTGGATACATGGCTCGGTAATATAAGTATTTGTGGTTTGCAGACGATTTGATCTGGAGTTGCAAAGCGAAGTTTCACATCTCACTGATGCAGAAGTACAAAAAGAACGTGAAACTAAGTTTGTGGAGTGGTTGAAACAGTTGGTAAAGAAGCTAACATAAATTTTGTACTTATAAACAACACTAAGTTACTTAATTGATCGTGATCACAATCATTGTTTATGTCTGTGTGTTGGTTCGCCATGGTGATGTTAAAGATCAAGGAATATGTGATTTAGAAAATGGTCCGACCAAAGTTGTGCAATGCTACAACGCGTATATCGTAAATGGTTATCGATTCCATACAAAAGACTATGGTATAAATAAATCAACGATAAATAGTGGCGTGTGTGTCAAGGGTAGCAGCTACGGTGAAAATGAACATGATTACTACGGTGTTATAGAGGAAATAATGGAGTTGACTTACTTAGGCATGAATAACAGGGTTACGATATTCAAGTGTCATTGGTTTGATCCAACTGCAACAAGACTCGACAAAGCTTCAGGCATTGTGGAGGTGAATCATAAATCCAGGTTTGGAACATATGAACCATTCATATTAGCCTCGCAAGCTCAACAAGTTTATTATACTTCATATCCGAGTATAAAAAAGTCAGATAGAAATGAATGGTGGGCAGTTTGCAAGGTGAAATCCAAACTATACCCCGAGTATGATCAGTTACAGGAAGATGAGTTAGCTGAAGACAGTGATTACTATCAATCAGATGATGTCTATGACTTCGCTTATGGTCACGATGTTGCGCATGATATGCATGTCATATCTCCATTGGCCGATGAAACATTCATAGAGGAATGTGATCCAAATGATGTACCAAGTGGATGGGCAAACAATGAAGAAGAAGAAGAAGAAGAAGAAGAAGAAGAAGAAGAAGAAAGTCAAACTAGTGACGAGAAAGAATTCTCAAGCTAGTGAGCAAAACATTATACTACAAACCTCTATTTAAATGCATTGTAATACTTGATGTGAGTTGTATTGCAATACTTGGTGTGAATGATTAAAAATTTTATTTGAATGTATTGTAATACTTGATATGAATGATTCGAATGCATTGTAATACTTGATGTGAATGATTTCAATTATCTGAATATATTATAATTTATGCAACGAATAATTTGAATTAGTGCAATACTTGATGTGAATGATTTGAATTATTTGAATGCATTGCAATGCTTGATGTGAATGACTTGAATGCATTGTAATACTTGATGTGAATTATTTGAATATATTGTATGACATATGTTATTTGTTAGAATATGGTTCATGGAGGTTATAGTGGTCGTTCATCCAGTAGTATCCAGGCTCAGCCTTCATCTTCACGGGCTCCTGTGATAGGTATATCATATAACTAATTTGATGCTTGATTAGTTCAAATGCGCATTCTGAGAATTTCTAATGTATTTTTTTACAGATGATATTGCGCCTGTACACGACCCACCTACACCAGTTGATCACACAAGTCAACAGCCAACATAGGAAACAGGGTCTTCTCAGGCTGGCACAAGAAGACTCATTCGAATAGTGTATATCGATAATCGACCGTAAGTATTTTGTTTTCAATTATTGCATATCTTTTAAATATTTTATATTGATATTTACTGTGTAACAATTCATGTGCAGCACGAGGTTTGAGCCACAAGAAGTAGTACGGGAGATTAGGAATTCACTTCTTCAACATCTACCAGGACCAGTTGCTCAATGAAAAGAGTACCCAAAGGAGGTGTTAGACAGATTGTGGTCCTCATTCATGGTATACAGTTGTTTCTCATAGTTAATGCGTTTCATATTTAATTTATTTAAGCAATGTCTACTAACTTTCTGAAAATATTTGTAGGCTTCGAATCGCTTCGCAACTACGGTGGAAGAAAATGATGCAAGGAAGGTGTGGCAGAAGGTGGCTGCCAATCGATTTGCAGACATGCTGCATACTATGAAGACTGCAGCAAAAAAAGCATCTGACGTAGTAGATGATCCATTACTGTGGAAGGGCCATGGTCCTATTACTATCAGGAGAGATTACTGGGATGAAATGTGCGATAAGTGGGCGGGAGATGCATTTAGAAATCGCTCTGCGAAGGCTGCACAAAATCGATCGAAGATGCCCGAAGCCCATCTACACACAGGTGGATCTAAGACATTTGGGAGCCACCTAAAGAAAATGGTAACTCATCAATATATAATATTAATTTTATAAGTATTGTTGCAAACTTGTGTACTAAATCTTTTGTCATTTAACTTCGCAGGAAGCAGAAAAAGGAGGCAGTGTACCATATAAGGATGTGTGTGTAGAAACACATAAACGGAAGACCATGGGAGTCTTCATATCAGAGAAGGCGAGAACGACAACGGTATGTATTAATTATATTAATAATCATTGCAATATATATGCAAGTTATCATAATGTTATCATTAATTATTAATGAATACTTTAAACATTATTTTGTAGGAGGCATATGAGCAACAGATGGTAGAGCGATATGGCGATGACGCTACTCAACATCCATCATTTGATCCTACAGCATGGGTGACTGCAGCAGGTGAACCCAAAAAAGGTCGCGTGTTCGGGTTTGGGAGTAATATGAACACTTCACCAGTTATTGGTTCTTCCAGTTACGGCTCACCGACTTCTTGCGCCGACATAAGCTCCAAGCAGCCGACTATTCTTTCCGGTGATGATGTACGCCAGATCATTAATGAATCACTGAATAACTACTTCCAATACACCGTCGCCCCCTTTTTCCGAATTGAGATCAAGGCCGCTGTTCAGGATAGGGGATCTTCGATTCCAGGTCCCTCTTAGGTATAATCATATATTCAGTTTTTTGTCTGCCTTAGAACACATATGAGCATAATCGAATCACATATATAACTTTTTGCCTGCCTAAGAACACATATGAGCATGTTATAATCACATATTCAGTTTTTTGACTGCCTTAGAGCACATATGAGCATGCTATAATAACATATAGAGTTTTTTTATTGCATTAGAGCACATATGAGCATGCTATAATCACATATAAAGTTTTTTTGCCTGCCTAAGAACACATATGAGCATGATAGAATCACATATAAAGTTTTTTTGACTGCATTAGAACACATATGAGTATGCTATAATCACATATTCAGTTTTTTGACTGCCTAAGAACACATATGGGCATGTTATAATCAATATTCAGTTTTTTGACTGCCTTAAAGCACATATGAGCATGCTATAATAACATATAAAGTTTTTTTATTGCATTAGAGCACATATGAGTATGCTATAATCACATATAAAGTTTTTTTGCCTGCCTAAGAACACATATGAGCATGATAGAATCACATATAAAGTTTTTTTGACTGCATTAGAACACATATGAGCATGCTATAATCACATATTCAGTTTTTTGACTGCCTAAGAACACATATGAGCATGTTATAATCACATATTCAGTTTTTTGACTGCCTTAGCACACATATGAGCATGCTATAATAACATATAAAGTTTTTTTACTGCCTTAGAACACATATGAACATGCTATATATGATTTATGATAGAATCACATATAAATTTTTTTGCTTTGCCTGCCTTAGAGCACATATGAGCATGCTATATTCACATATTCAATTTTTTGACTGCCTTAGCACACATACGAGCATGATCGAATCACATATATAGTTTTTTGCCTGCCTTAAAGCACATCTGAGCATGGTAGAATCACATATAGAGTTTTTCTAGATGCCTTAGAACACATATGAATATGCTATAATCACATATTCAATTTTTTGACTGCCTTAGCACACATATGAGTATGATAGAATCATATATATATATATATATATATATATATATATATATATATATATATATATATATATATATATAAAAACTTTTTATCTGCCTTAGAGCACATATGAGCATGATAGAATCACATATAGAGTTTTTTTATTGCCTTAGATCACACATGAGCACATGATAGAATCACATATAGTGTGTAATTTATTTCATTATATTTTGTTTATCAATATTGACTGTTCTTTTCTTGTGTAGGCTGCTAGCGATAATCAACGTAGTGGAGCTGAAGGGACAGATAAAGACAATGAACAAGAAGACACACAAAATCTTGGCGATGATTAGAGGACTGTGTTGAAGAAGTTCTATTTTTTTTATGTTTCCTAATTGTAATTGTTGAATTGTAAATAATTAAACTTCTTAATTTTAAGGTGGAACGATTAATTGTTGTAGATTCTTGTTATATGAAATTTTTTGTGTGGTTTGTTTTTTATTTACAGGAAATATAAATTGTACAGGAAATAGAAATTGCTCGGTATTTAATTTTCAAATAAATTTTTTTTTTTATTTTTTTTCGTGTTTGCGACGGATTAGCGACGAAACCATCCGCCGCTATTCATATTAATCTAGCGACGGAAGTAAATTCGTCGCCAAGCCGTGGTCGCCGTTTAGTACCGGCGGATTGGCGACGGAATATAGCGCTCGTTATTCCGTCGCAATTAGCGACGGACCTGGCGACAGAATAATTCCATCGCCAGTTAGCGTCGAAATATTCGCGACGTAAGCATACTGTCACCTCGTTGTCGCTAATCCGTCGCTAACCATGTTAGCGACGAATTAGCGACGGAATGTGGTCGTCGCTAATCTACTGCTTTGTTGTAGTGAAATTAGTCGACTGAAACATCAGTTAGTCGACTAATAGTTAGTTATTAGTAGACTGACAGTTATCGTTGGTCGATTGATCTGTTAATCGAGCCGTTTGAAAATCTCAACTTATGAAACTTAGTTGACTAGAGAAAAATTAGTCGACTGATATTATCATCAGTAGACTGAAAAACCTTTCAGTCGACTGCTGCTAAAATCTTCTGAAAAACAAACATTCTATTCGGTCGATTGATAAAAGCATTAGTTGACTGCTGCTAAATTTTCAGAAAACACATGTTCTGTTCAGTCGACTGATAAAACCATTAGTCAACTGCTGCTAATTTTCCAGAAAACAGACATTCTGTCCAGTCGACTGATAAAACCTTCGGTCGACTAATTTGACAAAAATGACTTTTTAGAAAATATGGCGCGACAGGATTAGTCGACTGGTAAGTCTATTGGTCGACTAATAAACACAAAAATTTAAGAAAAGAGTTTTCTAAAAAGATTTTCAAGAGGGTTCTTTTTAGAAAAGTTTTTCTAAAGACTTTTAAGGTGAAATGCAACCTAAATATGCACTCTAAGTAAGGCTCTTACAAGAATCTAAGACTTTTAATGAATTAAACATTTGCACACTAGTCTTCAAAGATTCTTCATCGAATTCTTCAATTTCTTCATAGCCTTAGCTGAAATGCAGTTGATTCCACTTGCTCATTATTAAAACCTTGTACTTGAAGTATCATGTATGGCTATATTGTCGTAACAATCTCCCCTTTTTTAATGATGACAAACTTAATCAAAGATGAAGCATTTAGATGCATAGATGGAGATTTTACTCCCCCTATCAATATGCTGCAAAACATTAAAAGTTAGTACTTTCAAAGCACATATATCACATATTGATTGGTTTGCATTTCCATTCATCATTACTTCATGCATTTTATCTTTTTCTCCTAATTTCGCATTTCTCTTGCAAGATCTCCTGCAAATTCAATATAATGCTATCTTTTATCTTTTTCTCCCCCTTTGTCAGAATAAAAAAGAGTAAGGGCAGAAATAGCATAAGCAAAATAGAGATACAAGTTTAAAATATTACAACCCATAAAGTATGAAAGTTTAGACAACAAAGATCAGAAAAGTTTGTTTAGCAAATCCTTAATTGCTGTTACATCCTTCTGAATCGAAGAAAGTTGTTGAGTCATATCTTCACGAAAAGTGTGTTGATGCAGCTCCAAAGCTTCTAGTCTCTGCATAACTTCATCACTGTCTTGACTTGTAGAAAATTTCTTTCTTTTTGCATGAGATGAAGGTGTCGCAGAAGGTGAAGGTTTAGAAATTGATGGTTCAGTAGGATCAAATGGTTCAGTTTGATCAACATTTAAAGGAGGCAGATATTTAATTTTCATTCTTTTAAAAATTGTTTGATCAAAGAACTTTTTTTGCTCAATATATTTTTCATTTGTTAAGGGAACTTTGAAATATCTAAAAATACAAGTTAGAAGACATCCATAAGGAGGAAATGGTTTTTGTTTCCACAAATTTGTAAAATACACATTGGCCCAATTTACAGAAATATTTCCAAATAAAACATAAAGAGTCGTAGATAGATCTGTGGAATAGTAATCAAAAGAACCAGTTTTAGGTAGAACAATATGGGCAAGGATTTGTCCAGCAATGCGTGCACGAGTTTGAAGATTAGTATTTTTGAAAGGAGGGCAGTGAGGTGCACCTGGAAGAAGAATTTGTTCAAAAATTCTTTCATCATTTAGTTCAACAGTGTTGAAAAGAGTGTCTGAAGGTGGAATTTCTAGAATTTCTCCAAGCAGTTTAGAATCAAACTCGATTTCAACATCACGAACAAGAGAAGAAAGAACTCCAGTTT
Source organism: Nuphar pumila (assembly GCF_984573655.1). NCBI lineage: Eukaryota > Viridiplantae > Streptophyta > Magnoliopsida > Nymphaeales > Nymphaeaceae > Nuphar > Nuphar pumila. The sequence continues at coordinate 80,633,669 of NC_143251.1, read as the reverse complement.
CATGATTAATTTGTAAATTCGTGTAAAACAAGTGAATCAGAAAAGGATAGTGAAGGGTATTTGCACAAGCATCAAAAAGATGTGAAATTCCAGGAAATAATTCTCTTATGTTGTAACGAGAAAACAGGTGAAACAGTACATTTCGGCATGGTAAAATAGGTAGTGCAGAAATTGATCCAAAAGTATCATACAAAAGAGGATTTCTAAGTAATCTGAGTGAAAAACCATGTCTTGAAGAAGGTGTAGGAGGAGGAGAACCTAAACCTTTTGCAGATGCAGACTTCGTACGAGGCGTGGTTAAAAACAGAGTTACCAAAAAAAATGTCGGCTTCCAAACGATTTCCGGCAGAATGAGAACGTTGTCCGGCGTTGTGAAATAGAAACAGAAACAGAGGATACGATGGCTGACAGCGAGTGTGAAGGCTGCCACAAGGGGATTTCGTCAATGGCTGAAGATACACCATCACAGCAAGAGTGTTCCCGCGTGTTTTGAAGATGCGCCAATTACTGCAAGAGGATTCCGACGTTTTAAGATCACGGCCAGAAGATTCCGACGTCTCCCTATCACGGCAAGAAAATCCCGGCGAAGATAGGATCGAACGACACTCCGAGGGTTTTTCGGAAGAGAGAGAGGAAAGAAACCAAAAGGGGGTTTTCGTTTTAAGGGTTTTATTTTTAAGAAAAAAATGAAAAGGTGTGAAAATAAAATGAAACGATGCCTTTAAAAAAAATGGGTGTTTAAAAAAATATCCAAGGGGTATCGGGTCCCTTCATTTAAAATTGAAAAAAAAAATTAGTCGACTAAAACTTTATCGGTCGACTAAGAATGTGTGACTCATTCTAAAAACATCAGTCGACTAGAAATATATCGGTCGACTAATATGGTGCGATACATTCTAAAAATTTTAAAGCATCAGTCGACTAAATTTTTATCGGTCGACTAATATAGTGCGATTTTAAGATTTTGTTCAAAAATTAGCATTTTTATAAATCCAAAAATAAGCAAATACCTAGTTCTCTCCTAATTCTCATAAAATCTTCATTTTTAAGAGGTTTAGTGAAGATATCGGCATGTTGTTCTTTAGTGGAAATAAAATTTAACGAAATATCTCCTTTTAACACATGATCTCTTAAAAAATGATGTCTAACTTCAATATGCTTAGTTCTTGAGTGCTGAACAGGATTTTTCGAAAGATTTATAGCACTAGTGTTATCACAATAAATAGTTGTTGTGGAGTAATTCAAACCAAAATCTTTTAAGGTCTGTTTCATCCATAGTACTTGTGAACATGCTAAACTAGCCGCTATATATTCTGCTTCAGTTGTTAAGAGTGACACTGAATTTTGCTTTTTACTAAACCAAGAGACTAAAGAATTTCCTAAGAAATGACAAGTTCCACTAGTACTCTTGCGATCAGATTTACTACCTGCAAAATCTGCATCACTATATAAAACTAAATCAAAGGAAGATGATTTTGGGTAAAACAAACTGAAATCTGAAGTATCTTTCAAATAACGAAGAAATTGTTTTACTGCAGTTAAATGAGATTCCTTTGGTTTAGCTTGAAATCTTGCACACATACAAATACTAAACATAATATCAGGTCGACTAGCAGTTAAGTATAATAGAGATCCAATCATACCTCTGTAGAGCTTAGTATCTACACTTTTACCATTTTCATCTTTATCAAGAGAAGTAGTTGTACTCATAGGATTCCTTTTTTATTTCGATGAGTCCATCCCAAATCTCTTAAGAAGTTCTTTTGTATACTTAGCCTGATTGATGAAGATTCCTTCTTCAGTTTGCTTTATTTGAAGTCCAAGGAAGTAGTTTAATTTGCCCATCAAGCTCATTTCAAATTCTTCCTGCATAGCTTTAGCAAATTCTTTACAAAGAGAATCATTAGTAGAACCAAATATTATGTCATCAACATAAATTTGCACAATAAGAATATCTGAATTAAGATTTTTAATAAATAAAGTGGAGTCTACCCGACCAATGGAAAAACCAGATTGTTCTAGAAAATTTTGTAGTCTTTCATACCACGCTCTTGGTGCTTGTTTGAGTCCATACAAAGCTCTTTTCAATTTGTAGACTTTTTCATGGATATTTCTCATTTTCAAAGCCTGGAGGTTGCTCTACATAAACTTCTTCATTGATGTGTCCATTTAAGAATGCACTCTTAACATCAATTTGATATAACTTGAAGTTCATGTAACTAGCAAAAGCAAGCATCATTCGAATTGACTCTAATCGAGCCACTGGTGCATAGGTTTCATCAAAATCTATGCCTTCTTCTTGATTATAGCCTTGTGCTACTAGCCTTGCTTTGTTACAAATGACTTCACCATTTTCGTCCAGCATATTTCGGAAGACCCATCTTGTTCCAATTACTGGATGATCCTTTGGTCTATCAACTAGATGCCAAACATCATTCCTAGTAAATTGGTTAAGTTCTTCAGACATAGCCAAAAGCCAAAATTCATCATCACAAGCCTCATTGATATTCTTTGGTTCTAATTTAGATATAAAAGCAACATTTGCAATATATTTTTCTAATTGCCTTCTAGTTTGGACACCACTCTTTATTTCACCAATAACTTGTTCATGTGGATGATTAGGAACTTCTTTCCAAACCGGTTGAAGAGAAATATTTTCTTGAGAAGTACTCTCTATTAAGGGTTCTTCTTGAAGTATTACCTCTTCTCCTTCGCTTAGAGGTATAACATGCTCACAATTCTCATCAAATGCAACATGTAAAGATTCTTCAATACAAGATGTTCTTTTATTGAAAATACGATAAGCTTTACTTCTAGAAGAATATCCAAGAAATATTGATTCATCTGATTTTGAATCAAACTTATCAAGATTATCTTTAGTATTTAACAAGAAACATTTACTACCAAAAATTTTGAAATATGAGATCTTTGGTATACGATCATAATACAATTCAAAACATGTTTTATGTAAAATTCGTCAAATAAGAACACGGTTCAAAACATAACATGTTGTATTTATTGCTTCAGCCCAAAAGTATTTTGGTAAATTTTTATCTTGAAGCATGGTTCTAGCACATTCTTGCAAAGTTCTATTCTTTCTTTCAACAACTCCATTTTGTGGAGCCGCTCTAGGAAAAGCAAAGTTGTGAGATATACCATGTAAATCACAAAACTTTAGAAAAGATTCATTTTCAAATTCACCACCATGATCACTACGAATTTTAATTATTGATGTAGATTTTTCATTTGTAATTCTTCTACAAAGTTTAGAAAATTTCGAAAAAGCATCATTTTTGCTTTTTAAAAAAATCACCCATGTAAACCGAGAATAATCATCTACTATAACAAAAGCATACTTGCTACCATTCAAACTTTGAATTCTAGATGGTCCAAATAGATCTAAATGTAAAAGTTCAAGAGGACGTTTTGTTGAAACTATATCTTTTGCTTTAAAAGAACTCTTGATTTGTTTACCCCTTTGACAAGCATCACATAAGTGATCTTTCTTATATGGTATTCTAGGTAGGCCTCTTACAAGATCATTCTTGGATAACTTTGAAATAATTTTAAAGTTAACATGTCCAAGTCTCTTGTGCCATAACCATTGAATTTCATTTGAAACAATAAGACATTTTTCATTAAAAGTAGGTAATTCATCTAGATATAGTTCATACACATTGTTCCTTCTTTTACCTTTAAAAATGATCTTTTTAGATTAAAAGTCAGAAATTAAGCATAAATTATTTTCAAAAGAAACATGAAAACCTTTATCACATAATTGACTAATAGATAATAAATTATGCATTAAACCATCTACTAAAAGAACAATTTCTATCAAGGGAAATTTTGGATTACCAATATTACCAATACCTATTACTTTTCCCTTGTTATTGTCACCAAAGATGACGGTTCCTCCATCATTATTTTGGAGGGTGGAAAATAACTTCGGCCTTCCAGTCATATGTTTGGAACAACCGCTGTCCAATATCCATTTGCTCCTTATGTTGTGTACCTACAACAAAATTAGAAAACAGAGCATTTGACCCCTTTCTATTTTTGGGTCCATGAGAGTTAGTCTTAGGAACCCATATCCATTTGGATTTTGGTTTCCTTTGATAATAAATATTCTTTCTATAAAAGAATTTATCATGTCTAGAATAATCATGTTTAGGCTTATAAGCATTATAGTTTCCATGATTAGATGCATTTCTATTAGAACTAGAAAGTTTAGTTCTATGAACAAATGGTTGAGAATAATGACTTTGATTTTTTACCACATAGTTTGGTCTATTTTGAGTATCAAAGAAGCTATATCCCAATCCGGTTTTATTAACTGAGCATCTTTGAGAACCAAGAAGTTTTTCTAGATTCTCTTGACCATTTGTGAATTTGGTCACTATAGAAAGAAGATCATTTGATTTTTCTTTTAGACTAGATATTTCTTTTTGTAAGAGATTGGTTTTAACTCCAATTTCTTTTATCTCAAATGCTTGGCAAGAATTTTCCTTCTTGAGATCTTCTATCTCTTGAAGTAACACTTTATTTTGAGAGTAAAGAGTTAAATTTACAGTTTTTAACTCTTTATTTTTAGAACTAAGACTCTTAAATTTAGCATATAAATCATTAAATGCTTCAAATAATTCATCATAGTCAAATTGACTTACCGAATCTTCTTGTGCTACAAAACACATGTTGGCGACTTCTTTATTTGATTCTTCATCGGAAGAGGAGTCACTATCATCCCAACATGCTTGAAATGCTTTTTTCTTCTTGAATTGGTCCTTGGGCTTGATTTTGAGAAGAGGACAATCTTTCTTGATATGTCCTGCTTTTTTGCAGTTAAAGCACTTGACTTCATTGGGATTGGAAGAATATGCTTTATTTACCTTTCTTTGAAATCTTCCATTTTTGATGAATCTTCTGAATTGCCTTGTGATGAGGGCAATATCTTCATCTTCATCTTCATCTTCTTCTGAATTTTTTGAGTCAGAAGTAGCCTTAAAAGCAAGAGATTTCTTCTTGGGCTCTTCTTTTTGTCTGTCTTGAAGTTGGACTTCATATGCCATAAGGTTACCAACCAAATCTTCAAGAGTGAGAGTGTTAAGATCATTTGCTTCTTCAATAGCAGTGGTTTTTCTCTCCCATTCAGGAGTTAAACACCTTAGGATCTTTCTGACTAAATCCACTTGTGAATATTCTTTTCCAAGGGATTTCAAAGTGTTAGTTATATCGGTCATTCTAGTTACCATGTCCGATATAGATTCATTTTGCTTCATTTTGCTTCATTTTGAACAATTCAAATTTATGAACTAAAGAAGCAATTTTAGATTCCTTTACCTTTGACGTACCTTCGTGTGTCATGAGAAGAGTATGTCAGATTTCATTTGCTGTAGAGCATTGAGAGATGCGATTAAACTCTACCTTGTCAACGCCACAATATAATGCATTCATTGCCTTGGCATTAAGTGAAGCAGTCTTCTTTTCTTCATCGGCTGAAATCAGTTGATAGAGTTTGATACTTTTCTGAAACAACTCTCCAAATATTTGATCCATGGATTGCAAGAATATTGTCACTCTTACTTTCCAGTAACCATAGTTTATTCCGTCAAAGAGAGGAGGACGAACAGAGGAGCATCCTTCTTTGTGCTGAGATGTTGTAGTTGTCATGCTAGATGATGATCAAATCAGAATAATAGCAAACCTGCTCTGATACCAAATGAAAGTGCACTAGGATCGAGGCAACAAGCACTAGAGGGGGGAATTGTCTGCGAAATATTGAAGGATTTTGCAATTTGAAAAGCAATCACACAAAGAACACAAGATTTTATCCTGGTTCAGTCTACCCCGACCTACATCCAGTCCCCAAGCAAAACCCGCTTGAGATTTTCACTATCAACCTTGTTAAGTACAAGATCACACAGACCAAAACCGGTACCACTTTCAGTAACAACCCTACTGAAAGCAAACATCTTCTTTAAACCAAGAGTCCTTCTTTTTACAGAAAATAAGCAACACCTTACAATACAACCTATGAGCCTTTCTTTTGAATGCAAATGAGATGCAATTGGCTTTTGAGGTTGTTGAAACACTCTACTCACGAATTCACTATCTCTCAAAGGGATTTGAGTGAAAAACTGAAGTGAAAATATCAAGTGAGTGAGAAAACAAATACTTGAATGAATAGGAGTGAAAAGCAAGAAGTAAATGATTCAAATCGATTGAATTCAAGTTGTTTTGAGTGTAAAATACACTCATATTTATAGTTGAAAGATTCCATACGTTGAGAGTATGAAAGGGTGTCAAAACAGTCCATTTTAAATGATCAAAATGTTTGAAAAATGAAAAGACACGCCTTTTTGAAGTTTCAGGAAAATGGCAAAATTAGTCGACTGAAACATCAGTTAGTCGACTAATAGTTAGTTAATAGTAGACTGACAGTTATCGTCGGTCGACTGATCTGTTAATCGAGCTGTTTGAAAATCTGAACTTATGAAACTTAGTCGACTAGAGAAAAATTAGTTGACTGATAATATCATTAGTAGACTGAAAAACCTTTCAGTCGACTGCTGCTAAAATCTTCTGAAAAACAAACATTCTGTTCGGTCGACTGATAAAAGCATTAGTCGACTGCTGCTAAATTTTCAGAAAACACATGTTCTGTTCAGTCGACTGATAAAACCATTAGTCGACTGCTGCTAATTTTCTAGAAAACAGACATTCTGTCCAGTCAACTGATAAAACCTTTGGTCGACTAATTTGACAAAAATGACTTTTTAGAAAATATGGCGCGAAAGGATTAGTCGACTGGTAAGTCTATTGGTCAACTAATAAACACAAAAAATTAAGAAAAGAGTTTTCTAAAAAGATTTTCAAGAGGGTTCTTTTTAGAAAAGTTTTTCTAAAGACTTTTAAGGTAAAATGCAACCTAAATATGCACTCTAAGTAAGGCTCTTACAAGAATCTAAGACTTTTAATGAATTAAACATTTGCACACTAGTCTTCAAAGATTCTTCATCGAATTCTTCAATTTCTTCATAGCCTTAGCTGAAATGCAGTTGATTCCACTTGCTCATCATCAAAACCTTGTACTTGAAGTATCATGTATGGCTTCATTGTCGTAACATCCAACGTATGATGTTTGAAATATGCTTACTTGGGAAATTTGTATTCAAAGCTTTGGACACTCGTTATACATGCAATCATGACTGAGTATGCCTTTTGAATCTCGTATCACTTAAGAATATTGAAATGTGCATTTTCATATATATATGTTTGTGCCAGTGCTCTTGCTCGATACTTGTACGAAAGATTGAGATTTTATGGCTTTTAGTGTTGCACGTGCACATTAGCACATCTGGACACGTATGTCACTAGTTTTGGTACATCTAGTGTTACTTGTTGTTGGTTCATGCTCGTATATTGATGAATGCATAATGCACCAAAGGCGTGCTACACACTCGATGTGACATACGATTAAAAAAACTGAAACACCATAAGGGTATGGCACAGAATACCTGTTGAGGTTTGTGACTAAGCTGGAGTCTTTGGGCGATGGCCCCATGTTCGTGAGAGAAAGCACACATATTATGATACCCTAGGTATAAAAATGAAAATGGTGTTGGATCGTTTTCTTCAGCAATGTGCTCTTTCTTGGGTCGTGTGAGGCCGAGCACATGAATGAAATGGCTAAGACCTCATTGCGCACCCCGCGGGGACCACGAGGCGTTTGTATTTTAACATCTATGTGAGGTTTAAATTTGTGCAGAGGGGCACGTGTTTGATATGCTTGCATTGTCATAATTGCAAATATCGTAATGCGAGCACTTGTTTATTGTTATGGTTGACCAATGCCACTTGGCACTTGCACGTATCTACATGTGAATAGAAATGAAATACGTAAATATTATCATTTACGTTTGATGGTTGACCAATTACACTTCACACTTGCACATATTAGCATGAACGTTCTATGGATCATATGCGACATATATATATATATATATATATATATATATATATATATATATATATATATATATATATATATATATATATATATATATATATATATATATATATATATATATATATATATGCGGTAATCCACCTCTTGGCATTACACTAATGCAAGTCGCACATTTCATATCTGACATGTCTTAACAAAGGTTTGGGATCAAACACCCTGTTAGGGTATTGGCACATTTTCCAATCGATATTGTTGTACTCCATACGAGTTGCGTTGGGCGATTGCCCTATGTTCGTGAGTCAGGCTCACTTGTTTAAGTATGTCACATCCTTGATTGTTAATGTATTGTTATCGCCTTCATCGGCAAAGCACTTCTATGTGCTTGTTGTACTAAAGCACATAGATGTTGAGTGTGACCTCGATATTTCTTTGTGTTGCCCTACGGGGAACACAAAGCCAGATGGGCCTAAGTACCTCGGAAGGAGGGATTGTGACTAGATATGCCTAATTAAGGTTAATTGTTGATTAATAAATGCGATGATTTCCATCATCATAATTGCTTCATTATTAAATTGCTTTACTGCTTAAACACCTGAATATTTTTGTGTACTTTTGCATTGGGCACACGATTTACCATTGACACTAGATCCATCCCATAAGTACAAAAAAGGACTTGAAGCCCATTGTAGAAATATATGTTTGTCCTTGAGACTGGATTGAATGCCAGGAACTTCGTGGCGAGTTTGTGTGGGCGATAGACCCATCTCGTGAGTTGAGCTCACTTGTGCTAAAAATGTGTGGTTACACATATCTTCATTTGTAGTATATCCTGTGTGCTTTGGATATATAATTGAGGAAACATTTACCATTGCCCTCGAATGCAAATGATAATTCCATAATCCTTCTAATCATTTGACCACAATAGTACTGCTTATATTGGATCATGATGCTAGAGTTGTATCTTCCTTGCTCACTTACTTAGATGCATGATGTTGTTGTCTAAGTGTGTTAATGCTTGACATTGTAGCTTATCACTTAGCATTATCTTTACTTCACTGCTGTGTTAGGACTGTTTTTATACTTGTCTGGCTCATGGTTCCTTAGTTACTTATTGTTCAATAGTTGTTTAGCGCAATTCCCTATTTTGCTAGTTTCCTTATTGTACTTGTTATTTTTTCCTGTTGCTTAGACTTGTAGCATGTGCACTTACCTGACACCTGCACATATATCTGTCACTTTACCTGTTTACATGCTATATGTGTTTTTCCATGATAAATGGATGTATGAGGTTGTTGATCTTCACCAGCTCGCAAGAGTACTGATCCCATTTTATGGGGGTACAGGTGCGTGACTTGTTGTAGTGCAATGGAGCTCGATGTGCGGCGGAGGACTGAACCCACACTCTAGAACATGAGATCTTGGCAGTTGTATTTTGTAAAAGGGAAATGATGTATATTGCTCCTGTATCATTTGTAATAAATAAAATGTTTCTTCTTGTTGTTTTCCCTGAATCCGCCCAAGATTTCCAACTGATTTCTCTTACGGGTTTTTTCGCTTTCTGCAATGCTTTAAAAAAAAAATTACCCTAAAACTTAATGATTTTCTAAGTTGGGATTCTGGGGCGTTACAAAAGCTCCAGTTATCATGCTTTAGTTTTTCTTGAGTTTTTTATTTGTGATAAGAGCTCGATTGGCATGACCTGTTATTCTATTTGTGAATGTCTCCCTTTCTGCCTTCATCGTTGCTTCTAGCATCATTCATGGGAAAGGTGACAGGTGCCTTCTTCTTGGTATCTTGAGAGCTCTTTCAGAGCGTGAAGCTCTCATATACACTATTTTTTATCCCCATTTTAAGCCATTCGACTCATTTTATCAATTCGACGAAGGATCACACCTAGGAGGTAGAGATCAGACCCCTCAGAGGTTGAAAGAAATTATTCAGGATCACCAATAGTGCATGCCCTTCTGATATCGAATCCCTCATTTGGTTGCAAGTGGATCTCCACCTATGGATAAAGTCTCTGGCCTTCTCATTTTCCTTCTGCCTGAGGTTGCAGAGATGGTTTAGTGTGGGTAGAGCTTCAGTGTTAAAGAAAAATTGATCAATGAACAAATTAACAACTTTGTCAAATTCTCGCAGCTCTACATGATTGATGTGCTCCGCATACCATTTTTCTACTATTCCCTTCAGATTGCGTGAAAAGCATATGAATAAAGCCCTGTTGTCCCTTTTGAATCGACTACACTCTGTAAAGAACATGGCCAAATGTGCTTTTGGATTACCAGTTTTGTTAAACTTAATGAATTTGCGAGGAAGGTCCTCTAGGTTGTCATCTCCTTCTAGGCTGTCATAGAAATCCTCGCTGGTGTAGACTCTCTTGCCTTTGTCCCGAGCCTGCAGATCTTTGACCATGCGGGTTATCTCTTTCAATTGCAGATGGATCAGATCTTCCATCGAGATCTGAAACTTAGGCTTGTTCACTGACTCAGGCTCCTCAACGATTTTCTTGGACTGATATAGGGGTTTTTGGAAAAACGCAGGTTGCTCTTCCTTCGAGTCTTCTTCTGTTGAATTTGTTCCTTCTGAATTGCTGTCAAGCTGAACCCTTTTCTTGGTAACTTAGACAGGTTTTCTCATGAGATTTTTCTTGGATGGCTTCTTTCCTAAACCTGCCTTGGCTTGATATGATTGCATCTTGATCATCATCTTTTAAAATAAATCGTACATGGAGGGATCAATGTCATTGCCGCCTGTCTAATCCTGACCTCTGGCCGATCTTGGAGAGTCTATTTCTTTTGTACCGCTGTACTCTCTTATTTCTAGATCACAATGCCAATGCTTTTTCTGTAGAATAAAGGGGGGTGGTTTAGACTGAAGAAATTTTGGATGAAAGAGAGATAATGAAGGAGATATTTGAGAATCAGGTTGACAATTTGGAAAGGATATCCCATTACCAGGGATTGGGTCATCACGAAAGTTATGACAATTGTGTTATCACTCCCATGAAGGAAGTAAACAACTAAAATATGCCTTGTTACCCAGGCAGGGTCATCAACCATGATGGAAGAATGAGTGAGAAAGCAAAAGATTTGAGCTAATAAGTTTCCACTGAAATGATCAAGGGTTTTACGAAGAAAATAAGGTGAAGAGATTTTGAAAATAAAATAGTAGGATTAAAATATAGGGATCAAAATCCAAGAGAAAAGGAAAAAGAGAAATACATGATTTCTGAGAAAATAGCAGGCAGGATCAACATAAGGTTGGGAAACTCGAGATCCAGAAGAACGAAAGAAAAAAAAGAAAATCACCTGGAGTTTCAGAAAATAGAAGAGAATTTAGAAAAGGATTTCCAGGGTTTTTAGAAAAACATGATCTGAAAAAATGAAGAAAGAGAAAAATATACACCTGGATTTTGAAATAGAGAGGAAATTTTGAAAGAAATACCCAGGTTTTTGAGAAAAATTATTCTAAAAAATATAAGAAAATATAAGAAATAAACAAGCATCACAGAATCAAAGTTGTACAAACAAGGATGCGCAAACAAAACTCCCTAAAAGCTTACTCTAAATGCATAAATTTTGAAATGGTTGTAGGACCTTAATCCTAAATCTGAGGTTTAGATCATCTAAATCCCATCAAGATATGCCGATATACTCAAGTAGAAGCTCGAAGTACGTGGCATAAGAATAATTCTCTGGTTCTAAGGTAAAGGTTTTCCAATATCCTTGAGCGTCTGCCAATATACTTTGGACTATGGCCCTTAGTACATGGCAGGGGAGATTAACCCAAATAAGAGGCCCAATTGTGAGGCTCTTTCCCAAACTATGGTTCAGTGAGACAACCCGTAACGTGAAGATCAGAACAATATATGTGAGGGATGTTTTGAAAAAATGATCAACATGCAAGAAATAAGATTTCTCTAATGCAAAATTCTAAAGAGATAGAGTTTTTGAAAATCATAAGAAGCACATACTTGCATACATTGTTTGCATTCAATCCCTAGATTGAGGAGAGTTGTATTTCAGACCTAAGTCTAAGTGAGCATGAATAAATTTTTTCAATTTGGTCCTACCAAACCATACTTAAACCTATATCATTATATCAGCTGGGTCAGAGTCTAGGCTCCTAAGGTTTGCATAAAAATGAAGCTGACATTTGTGAATAATGACTTAGACAAATCTAAACAAGGCAAAGGCATAAATTCGACTAGACGAAGACGTGTCCCATCACGGTCGCCAATCCTGTGATCGTTGTAAAAAATTTTGCTTTAAAGAAACTCTTTGTAAGTCCACTTGACCTTTTGAAAATAGATTGCTTTGATTTTGAAATAACTCGCCTCCGTTTTGAAATTTGCAGAAAAATAGAGATAAGAGATTCACTCGTCGGTACGAGGTTCAACTGTTCCTGACGCCTTTACTAGGAGTAATTGAATCAAGGATCGAATTAATGCCTTTTGCTTTGCCTAAATTTGTCTAAGTAATTATTCTAAATCCTAAATGCACATTGAATCAGGTTTGTGCTATGATTTTGAAAAATGTTATGCTCTTTGGAAATGTTCAGAAATTTAGATTTTTCCAAGTGATTCTGAAATGGATTTGAAAACATCATTTTAAGAAGTAAACCTTGAAATTCAGAAATTGATTTTTGAATTGAAAGGTTGAAACTTGAATTGAAAGCTTGAAATTGAAGATTTTGAAATTGGATTCAAAGTTGAGAACTTTGAAATTTGAGATTGAAAATTGAATTCGAATTGATTTTGAATTGAGAATCAAACTTAGAAATTGATTTTGAGATTTGAAATTAGAATTGAAGTTTGGATTTAAAATAGGAATTTGAACTTAAATTTGAAATTGAAATGGAAATTGAAACCAAAATTGAATTTATTTTGGATTTTAAAGTTGAATCTGAAAATACTTTGATTTTTATAAATGATTTTAAATTTGAAATTCAATTTTGAAAACAATTTTTGAATTTCATTCTTGAAAAATGAAAAAAGAAATTTTGAAAATCACTTGGAAAATGCTTTAAAATTGAAAATGTTTTGAATAATTTTGAAAATAATGATGCAATTCTATCTTAAATGATGCATGTATTTAAAAGAATTTATTTGAATTTAGAATAAAAAGCAAATTTCATTCTTTAATAGAATTGAAATAAGATTAAATTTTAATATATTCATGACTATGGTCACAAACATATTTTAATTTAATCTTTATTTAAATTTCAAGAAAAAATAAAATAGATTTTTGTGCCTTTATAGAATTAAAGCAAGATTAAATTTCTATATATTCATGACTATGGCCATAAATATATTTTGATTTAATCTTTATTTTAGATTCTAATAAATGAAGAAAATATATTTAAAAATATGATGACTTTTTAAAATGAATTGTATTTTAATAAAGAATAATAATTTTAAGTATTATTAGCATTCCGACTATGGCCGTAAATATGAACTTACTTAGTTTTATTTATCCTCTATTAAAGGGTGCACATGCCATTCGTGTTTTTCCATTGTGTCATTTTTGAATAAAAATAAAATGCCACAGTCAATTATGAGAAATTGAAATACAACTACATGCTCATCCATTCTAATCTAAACGGAAAAATAGAGTTTCTCATTAAATGAAAGTATTACAATCTTCAAATTTAAATTGAACATGGAAATTTTCTAATATAGAAGCGAAGCCAAGCTCTTTCACACTTCCCTGCAAAACACAAAATAACACACAACAGAAAAAATACAAGAGGAAAATACAAATACTATGCTAAAACTGGAGTACATATGATTATACTGAAATGAAATGTTTAAGCTTATGCTAGAATGGAAATTCATAGGCCTATACTAAGATGGAAATGCATATGCCTATGCTAAGATGAAAATGCATGATTGAATGAAAATGCATATGCTTATGCTAAATGAGAATGCATATGCCTATACTAATATGAAAATGCATATGGTATGCTAAAATGAAAGTACTACGTTGTCATGAAGATGGAAATGCTTATGCAAAATGCAAATGCAATGCATATGAGAGTACATTGGCTAAGATGAAGATGGAAGTGCAAAATGCACTACATAAGCTGAAATTCATATGAGAATGCATTTGCTAAGCTGCATATAAAAATGCATTTATTGAAACATATATGGAAATGCAATGCATAGTGGAATATAACATGGAAATGCAGGTGAATGTATAAAATGCAGGAAATGATATGCAGATGATTAGTATGCAAAGGATATGCAACACATAGCAAGGCAATTGAATGATCTATAAAACACAGCCATGTGACTGAATGCTGTGAAGGTAGATACCATCAGGCTAAACAAGTTCAAAGAAAATTCTGTTGTGAGTTCACAGCAGATTCGGTTGCATGAGTGTTGCTGAGTATGCAGGAAATGGTATGCAGTGAACATAGTGCAAACCGAGTGTAACTGAGGCAGAAAATGGTGATGCAATAAATGTAAATCGAAAGTTTAGAAATGCAAATGAGGATGAAATGGAAGATGAAGGGATGATAATGCAATTTTAGCAAATGAAAACATGGCAGATGAAGATTAAATGGTGTTGTCGTCGCGAAATTTTTCCCCGTCTTCCCTTCCTTGCGGAAGAAAGAAAGAGGAAACACTTTCATGCTTCAAACTTGACCGGATTTTGGAAAATGCTTTTGAAATACTCGCCTCCGTTTTTGAAAATTGCGGGAAAATCCATGGGATGGGGCTCGACCTGTCGGTACGAGGTTCGACCGTTCCTGCCGCCTTTAACAGGGGTAATCGAACCAAGGACCAAAATTGTGCTTGACTTAGTTAAATCATCAAAATCGTGTTCTATCCTATATGCACAGACAATTCAGGCATGTGCTATGAGATTTTGGAAAATGCAGCTTGGGGAAAACATGATGCATGCTCAGAAAACCTTTGGAGTTGGAAATAGTTCTAAGGCAAATGATGGAAATCAATTTCTCAGGAAAACTCAGATGGAAAGGATTTGAAATCTCGAGAAAATTCATAAAAATGTGGGAAAATCATGAAGAGTTGAAAATCCTGGGAAAATAGAAGTGGGAAAAAGGTGAACATTTGAAAAGGGAAACACTTCTCAGGAAAACTTGGACTTTGAGAATTTTCTTAGAAAAATGATGGAAAATTCATAGGAAAACTCATTGGAGAAGGAAATTCAAAACTTGGGGAATCGAAATCCTGGGAATTTTACCTTGAAACACTTGGAAATTGAGTTTGATCTTTGAGGAAAATTGGAAACTTCTTTTGGAAATCTTAAGGAAATAACATTTTCCAGGGAAAATCGAGGGAAAGCTTTGATTTTGGAAATCCAACTTAGAAGTTTCTTGAGAGACTGGTTTTCATGGAAAACTGTGAAAACTTGACTTTGGGAAAACCGATTTTGGAAAATACTCAGAGTTTCTTGAGAAATCGATTTTCTTGAGAATGAAACTTTCTTGGGAAAATCACGAGAAAACCAATGATTTCATGATGCAAATGATATGAGTGAATGAATGCACTTTGAAAGCTTTTCTAAGAAAATTTGTTGGAAAAATGTGTATTAAGTCAAAGTAAATCCTTCACATACTCTGACTGTGGCCATGAATATGTTCCGAGTTTAATTGATTTAATGCACAAGATTTTGAAAACATTGGAAATATGATGTGCATTTTCAAGATAGCCTAAGAGTGTAGGCTCAATGTGACTAGTAGAAAGATGATGGATCTGGGTCTCGTCCATATTTCGACTAGGGCCGTAAATATGGATCCCACCGAGTCCGTCAACTCCCTAAGAGTTGGTGCACGTGCCATTCGTGAACATCCATAGTGCTTTTGAAATAAGATGTATGCATCACATAAGCAGGATATTTGCATAAATTCAAACTATATGATATGCATCCTAGTCTAAGCAGGAAATTAACTCTCTTATTCCAAAATTTACATTATTACATCACTAAATAAAGGGAATAAAAGAAATTTGCAGACTTCAGCTCCTTCTTTTGAATGTCCCTGCCAAACTTGAAATAAGGTTAGCTCAAATATGTGGGTTTTTCCAAGATTTTCCAATAATATTATGAAATTATTGGACTTAATTGGATATAAACCCTATTCTCATGCTTCCTTGATATTTTGAAATGATGAAAATGCTAGAAATTCAGTAGAAAACAATTTGAAATTCCGAATTGAGGTTAAAATGACCAAAATACCCCTAAAATTAAAGTTACACCTTTAAAATCAGGGTTTTTTGAAGGAAAACTTAGTAAAATTGGGATTTCGAAATTCAAATTGAATTCAATGATGATGAAATGCAGTATGACATGCTGCTAAACACATTAGGACTGTAAAATCAGAATTTGACATTTTGCAATTTATCCAAAATAACGAATTTCGCTTGTTTTTCGCTTGGATCCGGGTCCTGCGGGACCCTGTTTTGGTATTGTGGCTAATCCGAACCTCAAATGGATTCCAAATTGCACCAAATTCGGTATGAAGCATCTACTTACTCTGATAAACAGCCTAAAATGCTAAAAATTATGAAATGATATGATTTAAATGCTACAATTCAAAGAAAGTCCTAAAATGATGGATTTTGCCTATGGATCCGAACCAAATGCAATGCTTAACATGATAATGCAAGATTTACACCATGAAAACTTTTGATATTTTGCAGACTGCTAAAAGACCCAAAATGGAACATTTTTGGTTTTTACAGCCTCGGGATTTGAGCCATGGTGTGTTCAATAACAGGGATTTAGTTCTGACATAGGTAAAAATCACCCTAATCTGATGTAAAATGCCGAAAAAATCTAAAACGGCTTTGGAAATTTATGAAATTAATCAGAGTTATTCAAGACACCTACATGAACAACTTTCATGTATATGACTTTGGCATTTGATCAACGGAAACACAGATAAAAATATAACTATTCCTGCCTAAACTAACAGAATAGACAAATGTAGCAAAACAGGGGACTGACAAAACAAATCCGAAGCAGGTATCAACACTATTTTAAAAATCACAGGCTTTTAGATGCAAACAGAGGACATCTCGTACACAAGTTTCACTTTTTATAGTTTTGGATTTGGAGCAACACACAAAGAGAAACCATAGCCCTAAGTCGATCCAAGATCTCAGAGGCCCAAATTAGGCTCTGACACGTGTCCCGAACTCTCAGATTTGTGTCAGACATTAAAAAAAATCAGAAAAATCTGAAAAAATAATATTGAAAACTAGACATTCTACCGAATTCATAACATTTTTTGGATCGAAAATCGGATCTCCCATGATGGATATCTTTATTTTAAAAGTCGGCAAATGATTTTCAAAACGCATCCCGGGTGACAAAACCCGACTTTCCATTTTGAATGTTTACTGAAGTAAACAAATTTAAATGCCTCCTAATTTTTGGAAAAATTTTAGGGACACCTAAGGGCGCATTTCGTGATTTTTTTGGGATTTTTAATAAAAAATAAATGCATAAAATGACATGTGGACTGACTGACAAAAACAGAGACCTACTGAAAATAAGCAGAATTGAAATAAATGCTAAATTAATCCTAATTAATTCATGAAATGTACTAAATGAATGAAATAAAATGCAAATTAAATCTAGCTAACTACATGCATGTTAAAAATCATCAAGGAAGTATAATTATGTATTTTTATATATGTCGTTTTATGAGAATAGCTCAATCCATCCTTCGGATGAGCTCTTTCTTCAAACGACAACACGAATCAAACCAAAAGAATTATCATAGTGAAATCAATAGGAATGGAGGCTTACCTTGTGTTCTCCAGCGGTTTTGGAACTCCCAAAATGAGTGGCTACCTTGATAATGGGCTCCAGAGGGGCGTGAATCCAGAGGAAACCAAGAAAGAATGAAAATGGAATTCTGAAGTTCAATTCTCAAACAGGGCTCTCAGAGTGAAAATGCTAAATCCAAAAGAAGCTCCCCTAGGATGGGCATGGGGCCTTGTATTTATAGAGATTTTTGGAAAATTTTGAAATTCAAAGAAGCTTAATCTGAGCCCTCCATGTGGCGCCATCTCAGAGGGCGTTGTCTTGGAGTTTGAAATTCAAATTCTGCTTTATTCTGGAAGGAGGAGAGACTTCCATGTGGCGCCATCTCAGAGCATCCACATTGCCATGTGTCAGAAGGTAAGAGAAAAGGAAGCAGAAGACGCCACCTCAGAGGGGTTTGAATTCTACTTTTTTTGATGAAAGGAGAGACTGACATGTGGCGCCATCTCAGAGCATCCACATTGCCATGTGTCAGAAGGTAGGAGCAGAGGAAGCAAAAGATGCCACCTCAGAGGGGTTTGAATTCTACTTTTTCTGATGAAAGGAGAGACTGCCATGTGGCACCACCTCAGGGTGGCTCCTACAATGACATGTGGCAAGAAGGAGGAAAAGGGACACGTGGCACCATCTCACACAAAATAGAAAAGGTGAAGTTCAGGATTTGCGCCACCTCAGACTGGAGTTTGAACATTTGAATTCTAGCTTTCTCTGAAGGAGGCAGGAAATGACATGTGTCCTCTACTTTTTCTAAAGAAAGCAGAGAGAGACACATGTCCATTGCTTTTTCTGAGAAGAGCAGAGGGTGACATGTGTCACTTGCTTTTTCTGAGAAAAGCAGGGAGTGACATGTGTCTTCTACTTTTTCTAAAGGAAGCTGGAGATGACATGTGTCATCTACTTTTCTGAGAAAAATAGGAGGGAGACATGTGTCCTCTGCTTTTCCTGAAAGGAGTAGAGATTGACACGTGTCGCTTGCTTTTCCTGAGGAAAGGAGAGAGTGACATGTGTCACCTGCAGGAGACATAATTCAAATGGTGCCACCTCAGGGGAGACAAGTTCTACTTTTTCTGAACAGGACAACACATGACACGTGGCATCTCATGGTGACCTTGGAATGACACTTGGCACAGGGTGAAGATGGTAGACATTGACACGTGGCATAAAATAAAGAGGATGACTAATGACATGTGGTGGCATCTTAAGGTGGCCCCACGCTGACACGTGTCAAAGGATGGCAGAAGAGAGAAGGTGACATGTGGCACTTCTAGGTGAACCCTATGCTGACACATGGCAGGTAAATGGGAGGAGAGAGAAAGGACAAGTGGCACCAATCTAGGGGACAAGGTTCCTATTTTTTTGGGTTTTTCAAAGTTCAGGTTTTTCAAAGTTCAGGTTTTTCAAAAGAAAAGTCTATGTGACACCACCTCAGTGTGGGTCCCACATTGCTTCTTTATTGAAATAAGAACAAGACAACAACCTCTTTTTGGAATTTTCATAAAAATTTGGACTAATTGGTAAAACAGAAATTTTGAAAAGAGTTGGCCCCTGTAGGGCGATTTTGTAAAAGGAAGATGTTTGAAATTGTTTGACAAAAGGGCAAAATCTAAGATGAAATTTATCCAGATTGTTTTCCTGAGGAAATATTTTGAAATTCAGAGCCCTGGGGGTAAAATGAGAAGAATTGATAATTTTGAAGACCCAGGGTTTTGAAATCAATTTTGAAAATAGTTAAAATTCTAATCTGGATTGAAAATTTTGAAATCAAGAGTTCTGGACCTCGAAATGACATGCTGTGCAGTGCAGTGATATGAAATGCTCATGCAATGCTATACAATGACATGTCTTATGCAATATAATCTTGAACCAAGACATGGAGATGCCTGTCTCCTGTCAGGAATAAAATTTTGAACATCTGAGCTAAAATAGGGAGACTTTGAGAGTTCCAGATGAAATTTGGACTTTTACAAGGTTCGAACTCAGAAAATGACCATTTTGCCCTCCGGCGATTTCAAAGGCTGAATGATGATGTTTGGTGAAAATGTCGGGGAGGTGAGTGAAAATTTGGGGTGTTTACAAATGGCAAATAACAAATGTAGGTCAAAACATTATCAATCACAAGATGGACAACATACAGTTCGCAAGAAATACACAGGAATCACAAGATGGACAGCAGGATCTCGGGAGCAAATGCAAATTGAAATGCATGAAGCTCCCCTGAGAGCTGATTATCACTGAGATACAAAACCTTTGGTTCTCCCATAATTGGTAAATCACCTGGCTTAATCAATGAGCCAGTAATATTATTTTTTTTCTAAGGTTCAGGTATGAAAGTGAACCTGATATACCAGACAAAAACCCTTTTGAGAGCAAACTGACACTTAGATCAACATAAGCGACATTGGACAGGAGGAAAATTTTCTCACTGATTACACTGTTGAACTGATCCTGATATAAGCCGATCATCATCATCATTTTTTTTTTAAACTCTAAAGGCGATTCAAGCCAGCAGGGATATTCTGAGTAAATTTATTATATGGGAGATTCAGAGAAACCAACTGAATCAGCATAATGAAGTAAAAAAGGCATCACACCAGACAAAGAGTCATGACTCAAATCCATAGGCCGGAGGGGCATTAACCCACTTTATTAGCACTATAAGGTTTGTGGATACATCTACATCCGAATTTACAAAGAGATTCAAACTGTTGAGCATAATACTAGCAATGCTACTGACATTAATGCATTGTAGATCTAAACCTGCAGCTGAATTGAAATGTAAGAAAAGAAGCACAGATATTTTGCTGAATTGAAACATTGATACATGCGATACAAGAGATGAAAGTACATACATAGGCTACAATGAAACATTAACATATGCTGTAGTGAAACATTAAATATGATATACACAACCGAATGCACATAGTCAACAAATTGTCAATGGAAATGCTGGAAAGTCGATTAGGCTAATGCACAAAGACCGATATTAAATCTAAGTAGTGATGTGCAGGTGAACACAAAAAGGCAACAAATGCAAACAATGCAGAACACCATGCAGAAGTGGAAACTGAAACCAAGAATGGGAAACAACACAGTAAGTGATGCTGAAGTTGATCTGTTGTAGGACAGATGCAGAATGTATTAAAAGTGAAAAGGGCATACACGATGGGAATTACAAAGCAGCAAATGAGCTGCTGTGATGAACAAATGACCGATGCTATAAATCAAACAATTATGCAACAGAGAATTGATACAAATGTTTATGAAAACATAAAATGTTATGAGGAAATGCTGGCATGCAATGTCATAATAGGCAAGCTGATGGACAACTGAAATAAAATGCTATTGAAATGCTATAATGATATGCTGAAGATAAGTCGTAGAATCAAAGGAAATGATGACACTACAACAGATGGACGACCATGTTGCCGATGGACAGGAAATGAATTAAGCTAGAAGGGTATGCAGTGTGACAATATGCACACAATGAAAAGTCTTAGTGAATGTGCACACAGTGAAGTGATCTTAATGAATAATGGAGTGCTTCAGTGAATGTGCACATGGTGAAGTGCACTCAGTGAATGTATCTTAATACCACCTCTGATATATGCTAATATCAGAGGAGGTTTTAAGATAATGGAAATGGTGGGGATGATATTAAAATGAATGCTGAGACGCACAATAACCGGAATTGTAAGCGGTGAATAGTGTATGCAACAAAATAGAGTGAAATAAAATGAAACAAAATGCAAATTAGATCAGGGAATGAAAACATAGGATGATAATGCAATTTTTGATGCAAATGAAATATGAACTCTATATCAGATACAATGAAAATGGATCTTGAATAATGCAGAATGATCAAAATGAATGCTTAGCAGATTTGCAAATGAATTGACGAAATGATGCAGAGAATGAAACTGCATGATGATGCAATATGTGATATGCATCGATGCAGATCTAAATGCAATGAAGGAGTAATTGATGCCATGATCAACAAACAAATTGAAGTGATGATGAAGATGATGAAATGCAATGAATGAGTGATACGGGTTCGCCATTAGATGCAGAAAATCAAATGCACGAACAAACAACAAAAATGTAACAAGGATTTACAAAAGAAAAGAATGTTGAGGCATAAGCAAAATGGAGATAACAATGAAAAGAAAAGGGTCAATACCCTATTGCAATATGAAAATCGATGCTGCTATAGGCAGAACAATGCTGCATCACTTGCATTTCGATGGATAGTGGAGAATGGAAGAGAAGAAACAACAATCGATGCTATGAAAAATCAAAGCGAAAGAAGAAGAAATACTTAAGCAAAGAGGGAGAGAGGTGATTTTCACCGTGAGTTGGCATAGGTTGAGAAGAGAGAGATATTTCCTCTGTATGCAATTGCTGGATCGAGCACCCTCACCATCCAAGAAGAGAAACGAGAGAAGGAGAGCAAGAGAAGGGAAAGGGGAAGAAGAAAAAAGAGAGAAAGGGAAGAGCTTCTTGCAAATGCTCGATGGATCCCTCCCCCTCCTTCGATGGTGGTTATAAAGGAGAGGGCCGTTACATTTTTTTTCAAAAGTAGTCCTCAAGGTTTTAAAAATTTTCAAAGAGAGGGTTTTAGTTATAAAGATTTTCAAAAACCTAAAGTTTATTTTTCTGGAATTTCGCCCCCTTTATGTGATTTTTTAAAGAAAACCTAAAATACAAGAAAAATATGAGGAACTTAAGAGATGGGATCCAGATGAGGTTTCTTTAAAAAAAAAAAGTATTAAATTTGAAATTTGAAGGATTTTACAAAAGGAGAGTTTGTGAAATAGCAAAATTAATTTTAAAAATTGAGTTTCAAAACGGATCTGGATCCGAGGTTGGATCATGTACAGAAAATGAAATTGGATTTCATATTTTTCACAAGGAAGTGAATCTAAAAAATGATTAAAATTTGACTCAATTGTCCTTTTGAATGACTCAGAAGGTGGGTGCTAGGGGCAAAAAGGGAAATTTTGAAACTTTGAAAAATTTGAGGTGTTTACACTTACCTTGGAGCTGCAATGGAGGAAGAGGAGGAGACCTTGAGGGAGAGCTAAGTGGCTAGAGAGAGGGAGGGAGGGCATGAGACATCCCCCCATATGGGTCCCCTTTTAGAGTTGCCATCACTACAAACATGTGGTCATCTACCAATCAAAAGAAGCGATACATAGTTATCACAATCGAATCATAAGGTACTTGTCAAATGCCAATCCTTATTAACATGTTTTTTCAATATCAATATTTAATCACCTTCGTAATATTATGTTTAGGTTTTTATATGTGCCTTGTCGACATACCAAGAAAGTTCTTGTTGAGTGTTTGATTGATTGTTTGTTCGAGTAGAACCTTGATAGGAAGTTGATAAGTTTGACAATTGATAATTGCACCACTAATGATGCAGTTATGGATATTTTATTGGATAAACTTTCATTTAATTCATTAATATTACATGGGCGGTTGTTTCATACGCGTTGTTGTGCACATATTCTCAACTTGATTGTCCAAGATGGTTTGGCTATGATTAGAGAAAGAATTAAAAGAATTTATGATAGTGTTGCTTATTGGACATCATTTCCCATGAGAATACAAAGATTTGAAGAGGCTGCCCATCAAATGCATATTGCAATTACCAAAAAACTTGCTTTTGATGTTAAAACTTGATGGAACTCAACTTTTCTAATGCTTCAAACTGCTTTTCTTTATAAAAATGTTTTTACTCGTTTGACATATCGAGATCCCCACTATAAGCGTTGTTCGAAAGAAGATGATTAAGAGGTGGCATAAGATAATTGTAAGAAACTAAAGTTATTTTATCGCGCAATAAAATTATTTTCAGGTACAAAGTATCCTAAAACAAATGCCTACTTTCCAACTATTTATAAGATTAGAGTTGAGATGACTAAGTGGCTAAGTGATCCAAAAGATGTGGTGGACAATATGGCACTTAGAATGTTACAAAATTTTAATAAGTATTAGAGTGTGATCCATGGTATTATGATAGTGGACACTGTTTTAGATCCAAGATACAAGTTGAGCACGTTGGAGTATTATTACAAGAAGATTTATGGAGATAATGAGGCTTTAAATGAAATTACGAGGATTAATAATCTTTGTTTAAAGTTTATTAGTGAATATAAAAAATAAGAAAACAACTCCAATGAACCTCAACTTTCTCCTCCTCTTTGTCAATCAAGTATTGGATCCAAATGTCCACTAATTGATGATCTTTCTGACTTTGATAAGTTTATATAATCTACAGATATGAAGATCGAAGTTGGAACATTACTTAGAAGATGAGATGATGCTAAGTACTACAGATTTTGATATACTATCTTTTTGAAAGTCAAGTGGTCCCAAGTATCTTCTTCTACAAAAGATTGCAAAGGATATATTTGCTATTCATATCTCAACAGTTGCTTTAGAGTCTGCTTTTAGTACAGGTGAGAGGGTGGTGAGTCCACATCATAGCAAAGTTCTTCCAACTGATGTGCTCTCAAAATTGGTTGCGGGCTGAAGCACGAGGTAATGAAATAATAATTTTATAATTAGTGAATGCTTATGTTATAATGTGTAACTAATGCATTATTTTTTCATTTATAGGTTTATCATAATCAAAGGATCCACAATGTTACACATTCTTGGAAGATATGGATGTGGTGAATTTTAGCTTTTACTCACTCTTTTATCTACTACTATCTTGTTTGGTGAATAGGAAAGTGAAGTAGAAGATACAAATGCTATCAATGTTGATATTTAGAGTTTAATGAGCTAATGGTAATTCTTTATTTGCAAGTTCATTAGCAAATTATTAGAATTTTCTCTTGCATTTATGTCATCTGGTTTGCAGAGCAATCTGTATGCTGTCAGATTCATTGTTCTTTACTTCCACATTATGATTTGTGCATTAAATCTTGTGAATTTTCTAGGACCTTAAATCCACAGCAAAAGCTTCTGCTACATATAAGAAGCCACCTCAAGCTGCATTGAAGAATGGTTCAGTGCTAAAGAAGAAAGAGTCCAATAGTAGTTTAAAAAGCGATTCAAATTCTGATGATCCAAGTTGTTGCAATAGTGAAACTAGTCAATTTCTTTTAAACAAATTCTTCATCAATTGATACCATACATATATCCAATGAATTGTTTGTACTATGCTGATTAACCTAGTTTTAGGTGGTACTATATTGATTCATTTGGATACATAGATGCATGCATGCTATATGCGTGAATTGTTGCAATTATTTCTAAAGTGTGATTTTTTTCTTTTTTAGTAGAGGAATATGGTTACATATTGTTACACCCAATTATATTGATGATTATTGATAAGTGCTTTATGTGGCTTATGAGAACCATGTTAATATTAAGTTTCGGTAGAGAAGGTAACAAATTTGAGTACAACCTGTAAAGAGACTCTGTTAGATTGTGCTTATGAGCTTGCTTGATAGATTTCTTATTCTGCCAATATTTTATGAAATCCTTAGGAAAATTTTGTTATTTGACTGAAATGGTTCAAGTCTCTTTGCATTGAAATTCCAGTGTGTGTTGGTTGTTGTTATTGTTATAATTATTTACTTTTGTTGTTAGCTTGTTAGGCTATAAGCGATGCACAAGACAAAATGTGAACTAAAAGATGAATATAAGAAGCTATTGAATTTTGGAATCCAAGTTTGTGATGCCATAAAACTGTATGATACAGAAAGGACTTCCATTAATGTAACTCAGGTTGTTATTAATCCAAGTTAACATTAATCAGTCAGAGTTGCAACCCATGTATTGGAAATACTGTCGTAGGAGTAAAATTCAATGTCTTGACATTTTTTGTCATCTATATCATGTCAAATTTAATGGAGATAAGCTGTCAATTATTTTTATGAACTCTACAAAAGGTAGTTGTGCATTTTTGCAGACATCAAAATTTTAGGTGCCATTTGAAAATTTACATTAAATGAAATTGATATAATAGGTAAACACAAAGCACTTCAACATTAACAAACATGTTTTCAAACCAGTGTTCTGGGTGCTGCATTGTGATCATCGCAAATTTTTTTTCTCTTGGTATGCTCTCTCTTCCTTCTCTTTTCCTTTCTAACCTCTATTTCCCTTTTTGAAGGGGAAATAAAAGACAGAAAATAAGAGAGAAGAGAAAAGAAAAGAAAAGAAAAGAAAAGAAAAGAAAAGAGAGAGGAACTCTTTTGCGAAGGTCTCACTTGACCTTAATTTTGAAAAGATTTAAAAGATTACTCGCCTCCGTTTTGAAATATTTGCGGGAAAAAGGGAGAGACGGGGCTCGCTCATCGGTACGAGGTTCGATCGTTCCTGGCGCTTTTACCAGGGGTAATCGAGCCAAGGATCAAATTTATGCCTTTTTGCTTTGCCTTGATATTGTTTAAGAATTTATTCTAAGTTTAAGGATGCACAAAGAATCATGCTTGTGTAAATGCAAAAAGATGTATGCTCTTTTGAGAAGAATTTGGAAATTTTATCCAAGTGATTTGAAATTATGAAGAATATGATGAAGAAATGGTTTTTTTTTTTTTTAAAGTTGAAGACGGACTTGGAGAAGTTAAATTTTCTAACTTAAGATTTAGAATAGATCTGGAGTTTTGAAATAATCAAAGATTGAGATGAACCTAAATTTTGAAGAAGGGAGTTTAGGAAATAAGAATTTGAAAGTTGAATATGGATTTCAAAAATGGATCTGGAATTGAGAGTCAAGATGAAATTTGAAGATAGAGCGGAACTCTAGATTTAAAATTTGAAATTAGAATGAAAGGTGGAAGAAATCTAGATGGGATTTGGAATTTAGAATTGGGTGTGAAATTTGGAATCCATGATGAAATTGAATCCAAAATTTGGAATCTGAGATGAAATTGGATCTAGAATCCAAGATGGGATTTGAAAAGTAGAATTGGATCTAAACTCTAGAATACTAGATGGAGTTGGATCCGAAGTCTGGAATCCAAGATAGAGTTGAATCCGGAATCTGGAATCCTAAATGGAATTGGATCCGAAGTCTGGAATCCAAGATGGAGTTGAATCCAAAATCTGGAATCCTAAATGGAGTTGGATCCGAAGTCTGGAATCCAATATGGAAATTTGGAAGATGGATCTGGATTTTGGAAATCCAGATGTGATTTGAAGATGAATCTAGATTTTGGAAATCCAAATGAAATCCGAAGATGGGTCTGGGCTTTGGAAATAAAGATGGGATTTGGATTTGAGAGACCTTAGATCAATTTTCAAAATTTGGGAAGGAGGATAGAGAATAAAACTTTGATTTTCAAACTTGAGTTTTGAAATCAGGAGATGAATCTGGAAATTTCAAAGTCGAATTTGAACTTTGAAATTTGATTTGAATATTGAATTTAAATTTGAATTGAATCCTGGAAACGAATTTGGAATTCCGAAATTGAATTGAACTTTGAAATCTGATTTGAAATTGGAAATTGAATTTTGAATATAAAAATGAAGTTGAAATTTCAGAGTCAAATTGGACTTTTGAAGTTTGAACTTAAAAATGAGATAGAATTTTGAGAATAGAAAGATGAATCTTGAGTTTATAAATGAGAATTGAAGATTGATTTGAGAGATGAAGAAGGTATTTGAAGATACATCCCAAATTCACTTGGGTTTTTGAAAAAGAATTTCAAAAATATGATGAAATTCTATCTTAAATGATGAATGAATTAAAAGGATTTTGAAATTGGGTTATGAAAAGCATATTTCATTCTTTAAATGAATTAAAATAAGATTGAAGATATAATACATCTCTGGCTATGGTCATAAGATGTATTATATAATAATCGTATTCAAATTCAAGTGAAGAATAAAACACATTTTTGGTGCCTTTATAGAGTTTAAAATGAAATTAACTCTCAATATATCCTGACTATGGCCATTGATATATATTTTGAGTTAATTTTACATTAAACTTTGATAAAGGAAGGAAATATTTGAAAATATGATGATTTTTGAAAGGAGATCCAGTGTAGATCCAGTGTTATTCCATAAAAGATGAAAACCTTAAGTTTTGTTCACACCCTGACTATGGCCATTGATGCAAATCATCAACTTAGGGTTTGGTCACATTTTATTAGAATGGTGCACGTTCCATTCGTGTCCCCATTCGTGAGTTTTTGAAAGAAAAGAGAAAAATGACATGAAACAAGTATTTCTAGCAAATATGCATGCTCATATATTCTAATCTAAGACTGAAAATGTAAATTTCTCATTTATAATATAGCTATTACAATCTTGAAATTGAAATTGAAAATATAGAACTTCTAATCTTGGAAGGTAATCAACATTTTCCACGTTTTTTCTTCAAAACTGAGTTAGTATGAGGCAAGAATAGAAGAGTATGAAGACACCATGTTTAAAGACTCCTAATATATATATATATATATATATATGTATATATATATATGTATATATATATATATATATATATATATATATATATATATATATATGTATATACAGATATATATCATGGGTGTTGGAGATATGAAGATGGTGGAACATACAATCAGTGAGACAATGGGATGAAATAAAATATTGTAAACCTACCTAAATATGCATGTGCAGAAAATATATACACTCAAGGAATGATGCTTGAATGCTATAAAATATAATACACGAAGCAAGGTGAAAATGATATATTAGGAAGGAGGTGCACAAAAATTTTTGGGTGGACCACTGGTAAGTATGGGATGAAGAATGATGAGTAGTGAAATTGATGCTTGCTATGCAACTACAATGATGACACTAATATGCAGGGGGTGAGGTTGTAACTGCAGAAAATAAGGGTGAGGCAGTTGTGGGTAATGATGGCGTGCTGTAGTAGGGTGCAGCCATAGGGCTGTGTCTTGTTGTAGATATAATGGAGATGGAAAGCCCAACAAATGTATGTAGAGGTGATGTATGATGGATGCAGGGAAGGAAATGATGTTAGCCATGGTAGTGGTGAAAGACAGCACGGAACAGAACAGCGTGTGATGCTGTGGGAAAAGAGTGTACAACAGTAGAGTGCTAAAGTGAAGAAGGAAATATAATAGATGGTGGGGCGGGTGGATGTTGCAGGGAGAGTGAAGAAATTCAAAGGTAGACACCATGATATGCAGCTAGATGAATAGTTGAATTTACAGGAAAATTTTAGTCACTGTGAGGGCTAAGTAGAGTTGTGGTATTGAACAATGTGAGTTGCAGAAATTTACTTTCTATGGGATGCTTTCATCTATCAGAAACAAGCAAACCAAAAGTTAAAGTGTAACGGATACATGAAATATGTATATTAGCCTACAGACATATGAGGACACCAACATCATTATAACATTTAACATTAAATCTAGATAAACCAACAATCAGAAAATTGATAATCTCTATTTGGGCAACTCGCAGCCCAAGTTGTGATGCTAATTCCTCCTTAATATATATCTATTCTATCAGACCAGGCTTGCAGCAAGCACTGGTATATGAAAAATGGATAATGAAGATGTACATCTAAGAAGAAAAAAAATAAAAAAATAAAAATAAAAAATGAGAAAAACTACAGCCACTAGCAGAAAATTTCTATGAAATATATATGGTATGGCAAAGGGAGATTAGATAAGGGATGTGAATCATGTAAGGGGATCAATTACATATTGTAGAGGATATGCAAATGTACAAAGAACTAAAGTCGATCTGTAGGAAACCAATCATTGTGGGATGCAAGCAGTGAGTTGAAAATGCTATTGAGGGTATACAGGTATGCTAGGTAAAATAGCTAAACAGTAACAGTGCAAGGGATTGCAAGGATAATACTAAGATAAACATGGAGATAGGCTATACAAAAGGCTTTCTTGATGAAATCAGAGGGGTTTCATTATGAACCCTGCATAAAATCTATTCCAGATCAAACATAGGTATCAATTTTAAACTTTTAGAAGCACACCCAAAGGAATACTCACAACATGGCAGAAATATACGTTACAATGAAAAGAAAAAGAAAAAAAGAAGAAATGATTCTCAATCGACAGCGGGTGTTGATCTCCATCTTCAAAACAATCTCAGTTCCATGACGAACTGAAGGAAATATTCTTGGTAAAGCAAATTGACACAGTGAACCAGATATCATGATAGATATTAGACTTTTGCAAGGTACTGATGTCTAACCTCTCTTCCTTTTGAATCAAGTCCAGTTTGATTACTGGATGTCTGGTCGGTACACAGAAGATGGGATGGTAGTTAGTGCTCTGCTACGAGCACTACAAGAAAACACGTTGTTAGCTTCAGACAGTAGCGACGGAATATTTCTGTCGCTAGTTAGCAACAGATTAACGAGCGAAAAACATCCGTCTCTATAATCCATGAAGCATACGAAACCAGCGACGGAACATAGTCCGTCGCCCAGTCCGTCGCTATTTAGCGACAGATTTTGCGACATACTATTTTGTTGTTACGTCCGCACGATTTACCGACGACTCTTGCGACAAACTTTAGTCTGTCGCTAAGTAGCGACGGACTTGGCGATGGCGTATCATCCGTCGTTGGTTTCGTAAATTTGATTTACGTGGGCTTAGCAACGGATTAAATCCGTCGCTAAGTTTCAAATAACCTAATCCCAGACAGCTTTTTCTTTTCTTCTTTCGTTGCTCCCGCCGTTCGCCGGTCCTACCGTCCGCCGACCCCGCCTCCCGGAGAAAGGTAAAGGACCTCCCCCCCCCCCCCCCCCCCCCGCATTTTCCGGCAGGGGGTCGACCCCCTGCCGGAAACGCAGGGGGTCGACCCCCTCCTGTTTTCGGCAGGGGACCCCTACCCCCTGCCTGGGTCGACCCCGGCCCTGCCTTTTCGGCAGGGGGTTTAACCACCTGCTGTAACAGGTAGGGAGTCAAGCCTTTCCTGCTCAGGCAGGGGGGCGACCCCCTGCTGTTCCGGCAGAGGGTCAACTCACTGACGGAAAGGCTGGGGGTCGACCCCCTGCCCGAACAGGGGTCAGTTAACTCCCTACGTTCCGTAAGGGGGTTAACCCCCTATGTTTCGTAAGGGGGTCGACCCCCTGCCGGAACAGCAAGGGAGTCGACTCCTTGCCAGAACAAATTTTTTTTTCATGGTGACTTCATTTTAAAACAATGTTTTTTTGTGCAGATTTTTCAACGGAACCAGCTCGTGCTCAACCACCTGTGGTAAGTAAGTGTCAAAAATAATGCAAATCGGGTAAATACCTGTGGTGAGTAAGTGATGCAAGCGTATCACATGTTATTTAATTTATTAGATGTAACACTTTATTGTTCACACACTCACTTAGTTGTTGATATTTAGGGTTGCTTCGTTGGAGTTCGGAGATCATGCTGAGCATGATTTTAATGTATGAATATTGAAGTGTTCTTATTTTTGGAGTACGGAGTCCATGCTAGGCATGGTAGTAGTTAGTGAGATATTGAAGTGTGTTTGCTGCAGGTACTTGTTTGATATGAATGATTACGATGTATTGCAATGTTTGATGTAATTGTATCCATGCTTGCATGTAGTTACTTTCAATTTGATTTTGACTTCCATGTGAAATTTTATAATAAAAGCATGTTTCAAATGATTGTATCGTGTCATTAATAGTTTGCACATGAAAATATTAAGTTATCAATGCATGCATCAAAATTCTTGTTATTGTATGACATCATATATTGCATGATAAATTTGATATGTTCTTCATCGTAGCATTCTTATTGTTCTCTTTTAATTCGTTAGGCTATTATTCGTAACATCATAAGAAAATGACTGCAAACCGTGAATGGATGTACCGTAGGATAGTGAACAATGAGTTATCGCATGAATATATGGATGGTGTTGACAGTTTTATTGAATTTGCAACGGCAAGTGTCAGTACAATGGATCCCACAGGTCAGATTAGGTGTCCCTGCAAGATTTGTAAGAATAATCGATTTGTAGAACCTCATAGCGTTAAACATCACCTATACAGGAAGGGTTTTGTGAGTGATTATCAGAACTGGATGTTTCATGGAGAAGAATTTAGAAACGATTTTGATGCACTGGTGAATGTGGTGCACGATAATCCATATACGGATTTGATATTTGATGCCGCAGGAACAAAAGTGGGTTCTGCTATGAGTTCTAGTGATGTAAGAACTGCCGTAGATGAAGAATCACCAAACGATGCAGCTACTAGATTTTATGATTTACTTAGATATGCTGATGAGCCACTTTGGAACGGTTGTGAGAGTCACACTATCTTGTCTGCAGTTCTTCAACTAATGAATTTGAAGTCCGAGTATAATTTGAGTCAATCATGTTTTGATCGTTTGTGCATGATTGTGAAGAGTATGTTGCCCAAAGATGAGAAATTGCCACAAAATTTCTATCGTGCGAAAGTTATGGTCAATGCTCTAGGTATGGGTTACAAAAAGATTGATGCTTGTCCAAATCACTGCATGTTGTATTTCAAGGAGCAGAAAAACAACATATCATGCCCGTCATGTGGACATCCTCGGTTCAAGCCAAAGACAAGAGGCAATGGTAGCACGAGATCAAAGGAAGTTTTATACAAGTCGCTCCGCTACTTTCCTATCACTCCTAGATTGCAGTGATTGTATATGTCTTCAAGGACAGCTAAACACATGAGATGGCATGCAAATAAAGTTTGACACAATGAAAACAAGATCATGCATCCTGTTGACGTTGAAGCTTGGAAGCACTTTGATCGTACTCATCAGAACTTCGCAATGGAAGTGCGAAATGTTAGACTCGGTCTATGTACAGATGGATTTAATCCATTTGGGGGTAGATCAACTCCATACTCATGCTGGGCAGTATTTGTAACTTCATACAACCTTTCACCAAGCTTGTGTATGAAACATCCAAATCTTTTCTTGTCTTTGTTGATCCCTGGTCTGACCTCACCTGGCCAAAATCTTGATGTATATCTAAAGTCATTGATTGATGAACTAAAAGTATTGTAGGATGACGGTGTTACCACGTATGATGCCCACAAAAAACAAAATTTCAACATGAAGGTCGTTGTTCTATGGACAATCAGTGACTTCTCTGCATATGATATGCTATCTGGTTGGAGCACACATGGGAGGTTGGCTTGTTCGTACTGCATGGAGGATTCCAAAGCTTTTAGATTGAGGCATGGAAAGAAGCCTTGCTGGTTTGAGTGCCATCGTCGAATTCTACCCAGCGATCATCCGTTCCGACGTCAAAAGAATGCATTTAAAGAAGGCACAACTGAAATGGAAGGTCCATCCTCAAGATTGTCCGGCATAGAGATTCTAAGAAGATTGCGATACTTTCCAGATGTATTAACAGATGCCCACAGTCCTACACCCTTCCGTGGATTTGGGAAGGATCACAATTGGACGAAAAAATCTATTTTTTGGGAACTACCGTATTGGCCGACCCTATTGATACGACATAATTTGGATGTGATGCATGTAGAGAAAAATGTGTTTGATAATGTGTTCAATACAGTAATGAGTATTAAAGGAAAAACGAAGGATAATTCGAAGGCCCGTATGGATTTAAAATTAATATGTAAAAGACCAGAATTGGAACTCAAAGAGTATAATGAAAAAGTACTTAAACCAAAGGCAAAGTACGTGCTCGGACCTGATCAAATAAAACATGTATGTCAATGGTTGAGACAACTGAGATTTCCAGATGGATATGTCTCTAACATTGCTCGGGCTGTGAAGATTGACGATGGACAGTTATATGGGTTGAAGAGCCATGATTGTCATATCTTTATGCAACGATTGATACCCCTAGCATTCCATGATATTTTAGACAAACCTATATGGGGGGTATTGTCTGAGTTGAGCGGATTTTTCAAAACATTGTGCGCATCGGAGGTCGTATTATCAGATGTAAAGAATCTCGAGGACTCTGTCATCACCACTGTTTGTCTGCTAGAAAAGATATTTCCGCAAGCATTTTTCGATGTTATGGAACATTTGATCATACATCTGCCATATGAACTAAGGGTTGGTGGCCCTGTGCAATATCGATGGATGTACCCATTTGAAAGGTATATGTTTTTTTATATTTGTCTCTTTAATGACAGATATTTAAAATTTGAAATGTATATTCTTGTCAGATGCATGTTCAACCTAAAAAAAAGGTTCGTAATAAAGCAAGAGTAGAAGGCTCTAATTGTGAGGCGTACACTTTAGAAGAGAGTTCAAATTTCTCATCTATGTACTTCGAACCTCATATTCCAACACGTTACACATGTCTGCCCCGTAACGATGATGGAGAACAAGTAACTGTAGCTGACAAGCTATCGATATTTCAACCACTTGGGCATGCATTTGGTAGTTGTCGATCAAGGCTATTGACAGATCGAGAGCAAGACGCAACACACATCTATATTCTTTTTAATTGCTCAGCGATCGACCCTTACATCGAGTAAGTATATGTAGATGCAACACAATTATAAATCCTTTTATGTTCTATATGTGGATACATGGCTCGATAATAGAAGTATTTGTGGTTTGCAGACGATTTGATCTGGAGTTGCAAAGAGAAGTTTCATATCTCACTGATGCAGAAGTACAAAAAGAACGTGAAACTAAGTTTGTGGAGTGGTTGAAATAGTTGGTAAAGAAGCTAACATAAATTTTGTACTTATAAACAACACTAAGTTACTTAATTGATCTTGATCACAATCATTGTTTATGTCTGTGCGTAGGTCCGCCATGGTGATGTTAAAGATCAAGGAATATGTGATTTAGAAAATGGTCTGACCAAAGTTGTGCAATGCTACAACGGGTACATCATAAATGGTTATCGATTCCATACAAAAGATTACGGTATAAACAAATCAACGATAAATAGTGGCGTGTGTGTCAAGGGTAGCAACTACGGTGAAAATGAACATGATTACTACGGTGTTATAGAGAAAATAATAGAGTTGACTTACTTAGGCATAAATAACAGGGTAACTTTATTCAAGTGTCATTGGTTTGATCCAACTGCAACAAGACTCGACAAAGCTCCAGGCATTGTGAAGGTGAATCATAAATCCAGGTTTAGAACATATGAACCATTCATATTAGCCTCACAAGCTCAACAAGTTTATTATACTTCATATCCGAGTATAAAAAAGTCAGATAGAAATGAATGGTGGGCAGTTTTCAAGGTGAAGTCCAAACTATATCCCGAGTATGATAAGTTACAGGAAGATGAGTTAGTTGAAGACAGCGATTACTATCAATCAGATGATGTCTATGACTTCGCTTATGGTCACGATGTTGCGCATGATATGCATTTCATATATCCATTGGCCTGTGAAACATTCATAGAGGAATTTGATCCAAATGATGTACCAAGTGGATGGGCAAACAATGAAGAAGAAGAAGAAAGTCAAACTAGTGACGAGGAAGAATTCTCAAGCTAGTGAGCAAAATCTTGTACTACAAACCTCTATTTAAATGCATTGCAGTACTTGATGTGAATGATTTGAATTATTTGAATGTATTGTAATACTTGATGCGAATGAATGAGTTGTATTGCAATACTTGGTGTGAATGATTAAAAATTTTATTTGAATGTATTATAATACTTGATACGAATGATTCGAATGCATTGCAATACTTGATGTGAAGGATTTGAATTATTTGAATGTATTGTAATACTTGATGTGAATGCATGAGTTGTATTGCAACACTTGATGTGAATGATTAAAAATTTTATTTGAATATATTGTAATACTTGATACGAATTATTTGAATGCATTGTAATACTTGATGTGAATGATTTGAATTATTTGAATGTATTGTAATACTTGATATGAATGATTCGAATGCATTGCAATACTTGATGTGAATGATTTGAATTATTTGAATGTATTGTAATACTTGATACGAATGATTCGAATGCATTGCAATACTTGATGTGAATGATTTAAATTATTTGAATGTATTGTAATTTATGCAACGAATGATTTGAATTATTGCAATACTTGATGTGAATGATTTGAATTATTTGAATGCATTGTAATACTTGATGCGAATGATTTGAATGCATTGCAATGCTTGATATGAATGACTTGAATGCATTGTAGTACCTGATATGAATGATTTGAATTATTGTAATACTTGATGCGAATGACTTGAATGTATTGTAATACTTGATGTGAATTATTTGAATGTATTGCATGACATATGTTATTTGTTAGAATATGGTTCGTGGAGGTTACAGTAGTCGCTCATCCAGTAGTAGCCAGGCCCAACCCTCATCTTCACGGGCTCCTGTGATAGGTATATTGATTAACTAATTGGATGCTTGATTAGTTCAAATGCGCATTCTGAGAACTTCTAACGTATTTTTTTACAGATGATGTTTTTCCTATACACGACCCACCTACACCAGTTGATCACACAAGTCAGGAGCCAACACAGGAAGCAGGGTCTTCTCAGTCTGGCACAAGAAGACTCATTCGAATAGTGTATATCGATAATCGACCGTAAGTATTTCGTTTTCAATTATTGCATATCTTATAAATATTTTATATTGATATTTACTGTGTAACAATTCATGTGCAACACGAGGTTTGAGCCACAAGAAGCAGTACGGGAGATTAGGAATTCACTTCTTCAACATCTACAAGGACCGGTTGCTCAATGGAAAGAGTACCCAAAGGAGGTGTTAGATAGATTGTGATCCTCATTCACGGTATACAGTTGTTCTTCATAGTTAATGTGTTTCATATTTAATTTTTTTAAGTAATGTCTACTAACTTTCTGAAAATATTTATAGGCTTCGAATCGCTTCGCAACTACGATAGAAGAAAATGATGCAAGGAAGGTGTGGCAGAAGGTGGCTGCCAATCGATTTACAAACATGCTGCACACTATGAAGACTGCAGCAAAAAAAACATCTGGTATAGTAGATGATCCACTATAGTGGAAGGGCCATGGCCCTATTACTATCAAGAGAGAAAACTGGAATAAAATGTGCGATAAGTGGGCGAGAGATGCATTTAGAAATCGCTCTGCAAAGGCTGCACAAAATCGAGCGAAAATGCCCGAAGCCCATCTACACACAGGTGGATCTAAGACATTTGGGAGTCACCTGAAGAAAATGGTAACTCATCAATATATAATATTAATTTTATAAGTATTGTTGCAAACTTGTGTACTAAATATTTTGTCCTTTAACTTCGCAGGAAGCAGAAAAATGAGGCATTGTATCATATAAGGATGTGTTTGTTGAAACA
Source organism: Nuphar pumila (assembly GCF_984573655.1). NCBI lineage: Eukaryota > Viridiplantae > Streptophyta > Magnoliopsida > Nymphaeales > Nymphaeaceae > Nuphar > Nuphar pumila. The sequence continues at coordinate 80,596,666 of NC_143251.1, read as the reverse complement.
TATAAACAAAAGACCACGGGAGTCTTCGTATCAGAGAAGGCGAGAACGACAACAGTATGTATTTATTCTATTAATAATCATTGCAATATGCAAGTTATCATAATGTTATCATTAATTATTAATGCATACTTTAAACATTATTTTGTAGGAGGCATACGAGCAACAGATGGTAGAGCGATATGGCGATGACGCTACTCAGCATCCATCATTTGATCCTGTAGCATGGGTGACTGCAGCAGGTGAACCCAAAAAAGGTCGCGTGTTTGGGTTTGGGAGTAATATGAATACTTCACCAGTTATTGCTTCTTCCAGTTACGGCTCACAGGCTACTTTCGCCGACATAAGCTCTAAGCAGGAGCCTATTCTTTCCGGTGATGATGTACGCCAGATCATTAAGGACACAATGAATGACTACTTCCGTGACACCGTCGCCCCCTTTCTCCGAGATGAGATCATCAGTATTGTGCTGAATAGAGGATCTTCGATTGCAGGTCCCTCTCAGGTATAATCACATATTCAGTTTTTTGACTGCCTTAGCACACATATGAGCATGATAGAATCACATATATAACTTTTTGCCTGCCTTAGAGCACATATGAGCATGATAGAATCACATATAGAGTTTTTTTATTGCCTTAGAGCACATATGAACATGCTATAATCACATATAGAGTTTTTTTATTGTCTTAGAGCACATATGAGCATGCTATAATCACATATTCAGTTTTTTGACTGCCTAAGAACACATATGAGCATGATAGAATCACATATAAAGTTTTTTTGATTGCCTTAGAACACATATGAGCATGCTATAATCACATATTCAGTTTTTTGACTGCCTAAGAACACATATGAGCATGTTATAATCACATATTCAGTTTTTTGACTACCTTAAAACACATATGAGCATGCCAAAATCACATATAGAGTTTTTTACTGCCTTAGAACATATATCATTTATGATAGAATCACATATAAATTTTTTTGCTTTGCCTGCCTTAGAGCACATATGAGCATGCTATAATCACATATTCAATTTTTTGACTGCCTTATCACACATACGATCATGATCGAATCACATATATAGCTTTTTTCCTGCCTTAAAGCATATCTGAGCATGGTAGAATCACATATAGAGTTTTTCTAGCTGCCTTAGAACACATATGAACATGCTATAATCACATATTCAATTTTTTGACTGCCTTAGCACACATATGAGCATGATAGAATCACATATATAACTTTTTGCCTACCTTAGAGCACATATGAGCATGATAGAATCACATATAGAGTTTTTTTATTTCCTTAGAACACACATGAGCACATGATAGAATCGCATATAGTGTGTAATTTATTTCATTATATTTTGTTTATCAATACTGACTGTTCTTTTCTTGTATAGGCTGCTAGCGATAATCAGCGTAGCGGAGCTGAAGGGACAGATAAAGGCAATGAACAAGGAGACGCACAAAATCTTGGCGATGATTAAAGAACTGTGTTGAAGAAGTTCTATTTTTTTATATTTCCTAATTGTAATTGTTGAATTGTAAATAATTAAACTTGTTAATTTTAAGGTGGGATGATTAATTGTTGTAGATTCCTTTTATATGGAATTTTTTAGTGTAGTTTGTTTTTTATTTACAGGAAATATAAATTGTACAGGAAATATAAATTGTACTGTTCTCGGTATTTAATTTTCAAATAAAATTTTTTTTTTCGTTTTTGCGACGGATTAGCGACGGAAACATTCGTCGGTATATATATAAATCTAGCGACATCTTAGCGACGGACGTAAATCCGTCGCCAAGCTGAGGTTGTTGTTTAGTACCGACGAATTGGCGACGGAATAAAGCGCTCGTTAGTCTGTCGCAATTAGCGACGGACCTGGTGACGGATTTATTCTGTCGCCAGTTAGCGTCGAAAAATTCGCAACGTAAGCATACTGTTGCCTCGTCGTCGCTAATCCGTCGCTACGCCTGTTAGCGACGGAATGTGGTCGTCGCTAATCTACTGCTTTGTTGTGGTGGAGGCCCCAACAGTTTTGGATATACAGACTGGGCGGTAGGCCCTTGTGACAACAGGGGATACTAAACCAGCACGCAGTACCATGAAGAAAATCGTTGTTCTGCCATAGTAGCACTTAGATTTCTGTAAAGAAACTTTTAATTCCTTTCCTGCAAACAATAATGCTTGAAAAGATCGCAGCAGAGATTCATCTTCACTTACCACAGCACTAGTATCACCAGCTTGTTACGATGATTGGGTGTTGAAAACATTATCACGAAGTATCTGTTAGCAAAGAATTTATAATCATCTTCCTCAACCTCATCGGTCATTCCTCATCCCTAGGCACCTCTACTTGGGTCGGATTATTAGAGGTCACCCAACTAGCCAATGTTGCGTGTATTTCACTATTAGACTCTTAGTTGTAGGGTCAATATCGATTCATCATCGAAATTGGATTAGGGAAGGGATTGGAGTAGTGCTAGAATACGCTTTATCAAATGAAAGCAGACACACCAGATGTTACAGTGAACCAGGTGAAGCGTGGGATCACGCACATATTAGAAATCAGATGGGGAACAGGGGGGGGGGTCAAACTGAGAAAAACCTCAGGTGTGATGATCCGTTGAGCATATGTATGAAGAAAACAAACACAACACAGTGAATGAGATGAAAAGGATGTAATTGATAGGTCAATGAAACACAATCCAAAGCAAAAAATTAAACAAGAATTTGAAATGTAATAGACAATCGAAGTTATATATATATGTTGGAATATGCAGATCAATGATAGAATTAAAACAAATCAATAATGAATTGCAACATGTTGAATAAAAGAGAATAACAAAATCAGAAAATAACTGTAGGAACATGAATGTTCCGTTGATGTTGCATAGGGTGGGTCAATCCTGCTACAGGCAAGTCAATCCCACCATTATGCCTTATAAAGAAATGAAGAAAATGACAAAAAAAATGAAAACCCAAAGAAAACAAGGCGATACTATGAGAGGAAAGGGGATTTCTAAAAGAATCAGAGAGGGAAGAGTTACTTACCTGTAACTTTTGAGATCAATCGACTCCTTTCAGTTGGTTGGGGAAGAACCAGGGGATAAAGGGAAAATGAGAAAAAAGAGAAGTAGGAGCAAATCGTGAAATGGTGGAGTGAAGAAGGTTTTCTGAAGGAGAGAGGAGGGTGCTGGGGTGAGAACGGATGATGAAGTGGAGTCCCCTGTGTGCCTTTTTAAAGAGGAAAAGGAAGATTCTGGAAGAGGAGGCTGTTGGAGATGAGCGATTGTGAGAGATGAAGTAGAGAGAGGAAGGCCTCGGCGACTTCTCTCGCAACGGAAGTCCGTTGAGAATTTTCAAAAGGAAACCTCCAAGTTTTTCAAAATTTTCAAAATGGCTCTTGAAAAGTTTTCTCAAAAGAAAAAGAGGTTTTTAGTAAAAAGAGTTTTTGGTTAAAAAGGGATCTTAAAAACTAAAATAAAATTCCAAGTTTTTTTTTAAAGAAGAAACCCCAAAAACATGAGGATTTTAACATATTGGACCAAAATGAGGCATTTGAAGTATTTTTGCAAAAAGAAATTTATTTTGGGATATAACAATGTTTAAAATGAGGTTTTTGATAAAAGTAGGGTTAATTGGGAAATTGGGTTTCAGAAATAGATCCAGGTCCAGAAGTTTTGATAAAACTTTAGAATTCAGATCTCAAATTGAGATTGGACCCTGAATTTGAGAAAACCTCTGAGAAAATATGGAGAAATTGATTTTTTTTTATTTTTTGAAGAATAGAAGATCCGGGATCAGAATTGGATCCGGATATTCGATTTGGATCCAAGATTGGGTCATATAGGGAAATTGAGTCTGGATTCCAGCGAATCTGAGGAACGAATGAAAATTTTATCAAAAATTGACTTGATTATTCAAAAGATGGTCCTAGGGGCAAAAAAGGAATTTTTTAGATTTTTTGAAAAATTTGGGGTGTTCACAGATGCCCCTCTTTGCTGCTAAGCCGGTTGTAAGCCGAGCTTAGCGGCAAAGAAGACACGCCAAATTTTCTTAAAATGCCCCAGTCAGAAGATTTGAACTGGGTGTGGAAGAATTTGTTTTATAAGACATTATTCTAAGGTTTGATACCTTATCCTGAAAGGTTTTGGGGAAGAAAATAAAATCCTCGAGAAGAAAGTAATTTGGACAAAAAAATTTGAGGAAATCGAGATGGGACTTTGGGATGAATATCCCGAAATGGTAAAAGGGAGAGATTTTTGAAGAAATCTTATGTTTGAGACAAAAGTAAGGATTTTTGAAAGGACTTAGGTTTAGCCCTTAACCTGGATGGGACGAAGATATTTGAAAGACCACGATGGGATATTTTTGAAAAATACCTCATGGGACAAGGTTCAGGTATAATCCTTATTTGAATGGATATACAAAGCATTGGGAGAAATATCTCACCAGAATGAGGCAACTCCTTTTGAGAAATATAAACAATGCTATGTTGTATCAAAATATATATTGAGCATTTATTTCATTTTGGATAACCAGAAAATTTTGCCAATAAGATAAAATTGTAGTTGATTCAAATGCTTGAAAGCGTGCACGTATGTGCGAAAGATATTCCCTCTTTTCACCTAGAGTATTTTCTCCAACGAGGTTAACTCCCCGGTTTTCAAAGTCAGATTCAAATTTTAAAGTTGTTGAGTTTCTTCAAGGAAGTTATCTATTTCCTTGATATGAATAGAGAAGAAATACTCTTAACTTCATAAAAGCAAGCAGTGAAAAGACATTGATGAAAGGATTTTGCATAAGATAAGATGATTTCTGACAATTTTGGCAATTTGATATCTTGAGGTTTTTCCCATAATGATCTTTCTGACATTCTTTTGAGTCATTGAGCTTTCTTGGGTTTTCAGGGGAAGTTTATTACATCATCCTTCATTTTGAAGATGTCCTGCCTTTTCTTTTTTTTCTTCGAGGAAGGGTACGTCACAAACTCCTTCATCTTGGAGATGCTCTGATCCTTCTTTTTTCTCAGGAATTATACTGATGATATTGGTTCATTGGTCAAAAAAATCTCTAGATGATAGCAGCAATCTAATATCTTTTAGGGTTTGTCGAGAGGTTCAGCGCAGTCGCCTTCATCTTGACGGTGATCTGAACATTCCCTGGAAGGATCCGTCACAAACTCCTTAATCTCGGAAATAATTTGAATAATTTGAATCTTCTTTGGCTCCGGGGGTCGAACTCGCATATTCACCTTCAATTTGACGACAATTGAGAGATCCCCTTTGTGGATATTTGATTGTAGCTTAAATGAATAAGGAGATATGGATCGAGTGGATTCTTTTTATCGCTCAGGATATTTCCAGTGCCTGATTGCCAGAAAATCATCTTTAAACATGCGTTATGGCTATGATCAATATCGATTCGCTTCTAGCCTTTCAACATCATTGAATATTTCTTTCGCTAATCATACTAATGATATTTCTTACATCCTCTTAGTTGATCAACAAAGAAAAGATTTGAGTTTTACACTTTTTCGCAAAGAAGCTTCACCCCTTTTGAAAAGAATACTAGAGGTAATCTGAGGTTATTCTTATGTGCAAATAATAATATTGGAATCAATGTATATTTTTAGCAAATTTGGCAAAGTTTTTGAGAATCTTTTGTGAAATAATCACTCAATATAGATTTTGATAGGACCTCAGGCTGAAAATTTTGATTTTGGCAATTTTGATCAGTAAAACTGGATTTTACAGGACCAACTTAAAAATGAGGTTAAGTAAAGAATTTTGGTAAATGACTTTGGTAAAAAAAAATTCTAAAGGACTAATGTTAAACTGGAATTTGAGAAGGATCTTGGTAAAGGATTTTGGTAAAAGGCCAGTGTTAAACTGGAGTTTGAAGGACCAATTTGTGAAAATTGGAATTTTGAGGGACCAAATGTAAATATTTAGAATTTTAAAGGACTAGGGTAGAATTGAAATTTGAAGGATCAATTTTGAGAAAATTGGAATTTTGAAGGACCAATGTAAACATTGGAATTTTGAAGGATCAGTGTAAAAACTAGAATTTGAAGGACCAATTTGAGAAAATTAGAATTTTGAAGGACCAATGTACGTATTGGAATTTTGAAGGACTGAATTTGGGATTTTTAAAGGACCAGTGTAAACTGGAATTTTGAAGGACCAATTTGAGAAAATTGGAATTTTTGAAGGACCAATGTAAACATTGGAATTTTGAAGGACCAATTTGAGAAATTGGAATTTGGAAGGACCAGTGTAAAACTAGAATTTTGAAGGACCAATTTGAAAAATTGGAATTTAGAAGGACCAATGAAAGCATTGGAATTTGATGGAGGACCAATTGGAATTTGAAGGATCAGTGTAAAACTGGAATTTTGAAGGACCAACTTGAGAAAACTGGAATTTTGAAGGACCAATTTAAGAGAAAATTGGATTTTTAATAAAGGACCAGTGTTAAACTGGATTTGAAAGGACAAATGTGAAAATTGGATTTTGATGAAGAACCAATGTGAGAATCGGATTTGATGAAAGACCAGTGTTAAACTGGATTTGGAAGGACCAATGTGAGAATTGGATTTGATGAAGGACCAGTGTTAAACTGGATTTGGAAGGACCAATGTGAGAATTGGATTTGATGGAGGATTCTGATGGAGGACCAGTGTTAAACTGGATTTGGAAGGACCATTATAGAAGGCTGCGCTGCTCCTATGAATGGTTTCAGGATTATCCCTTATCTTGAACGGGAAGCTCAGGTTTATCCCTTAACCTGAAGGGGAAAGAAGGAATTTTGAAGAGAATAAACCTGAAGCTTGAAATTTGGAAGAGATCAGCCAGAAGGCTGAATTTTTAGAAGAAGGTCCAACCTGGCAGTTGGGTTTTCTTTGAAAAAGAACAGAGTCCGAGTCGGAACTCGGATACTTAAAAGGAAGATGGAATATATAAAGGGGAGAACTCGAGTCAGAACCCGGATCTTCAAAGTAAAAGATAAAAAAGAAAATCGAGTTTGAAAACTCGATTTTTCAACGCAACGAATGGTTCCAACACGAGCATTGGATCCAAAAGGAAGTCTGAGTCGGAACTCAGAACTTCAAATGAAAGATAAAAGGGGAAAACCCGAGTCAGAACTCAGATCTTCAAAATAAAAGATAAAAGAGAAACTCGAGTTTGAAAACTCGAATTTTGAAGCAACGATTGGTTCCAACACGAGCATTGGATCCAAAAGGAAGTCTGAGTCGGAACTTGGAACTTCAAAGGAAAGATAAAAGGGAAAAACCCGAGTCGGAACTCGGATCTTCAAAATAAAAGATAAAAGAGAAACCCGAGTTTTGAACACTTGAATTTTTGAAGCAACGATTCATTCCAACACGAGCATTGGATTCAAAAGGAAGTCTGAGTCAAAACTCAGATCTTTTAAACGAAAGATAAAAGGGGAAAACCCGAGTCGGAACTCAGATCTTCAAAATAAAAGATAAAAGAAAACCCCGAGTTTGAAAACTCGAATTTTCGAAGCAATGATTGGTTCCAACACGAGCATTGGATCCAAAAGGAAGTCTGAGTCGGAACTCAGAACTTCAAACGAAGGATAAAAAGGGGAAAACCCGAGTCGGAACTCGGATCTTCAAAAAAGATAAAAGAGAAACCCGAGTTTTTTTTAAAACTCGAATTTTTGAAGCAACGATTGTTTCCAACACGAGCATTGGATCCAAAAGGAAGTCCGAGTAGGAACTCGGAACTTCAAACGAAGGATAAAAAAGAGGAAAACCTGAGTCGGAACTCGGATATTTAAAAGGAAGATGGACCAACCTGAGAGTTTTTTTTTTTTTTTAAAAAGGTAGAAGGAAATCTGAGTCGGAACTCGGGTTTTTAAAAGAAAGCTTTAATCAGAAGTTTTGAATTTTGAAAATTTGCCAACGCGAGGACCGGATCTAGGATTGAGAATGACCAGTTCGAGGACTGAATTATTTGATTTGAAATGAAGAAAACCATCATAGTTAATTTGTATGTGGTCTGATTTTCAATATTAACCCCTTATCCTGAACGGGGAAAGAATAATATTGAGGAAACAAAGAGATAGAAATTGATTGAAGAAAAATTGAGGAAACTGATAAAAATTGTCTTGTAAAAGAATTCTCACAGGTAGCATTATTGCTCCTATGAGGGGTCTCAGGATTGTCCCTTATCCTGAATGGAAAAAGAATAAAATTGATAAATTTGATAAAATTAATAAAAGGTTGATAAAGAATCAAAAGAATTGATAAAAAAATGATAAAGAATCAATAAAACTGATAAAATTGATAAAGAATAGGAATTAATAAGGAATTGACAAATTGGTAAAAATTGGTAAAATTTTGGTGGAAAAAATTAAGGATACTTGGAAGACGATGAAAGACTTCAGGACTATACCTTATTCTGAAGGAAGAAGGACCTCGTAGGACGAGGTTCCGGTTTATCCCTTAACCTGAGCGGGAAATTCAGGTTTATCCCTTAACCTGAGTGGGAAATTCATGTTTTACCCTTAACCTGAGTGGGAAATTCAGGTTTATCTCTTAACCTGAGTGGGAAATTTAGAAGGAAAAAGGTATACCTCATGGGAAAGAGGCATCAGGTTTATCCCTTAACCTGAAAGGGGGTAGTTGACATAAGAATTGACAAGAAAAATTAAGAAATCAACAAAATTTGATAAAATTGATAAAGGTGAATAAAATTGATAAGACCGATAAAGATTAACAAAATGAAAAAATGATAAAAACTTGAGGAAAAGGGTTTGTTTGATCCTGCCTGCATGTGAGATTTTTAAAATGAGATGAGAATGCTTATTTGAGAAATTAGTGAAAAAATCATTTTTAAAGAGAAGATCAACTGAAAGGTTGATTTTGAAGAATAATCAACGCAAGGGAAGATTCCGAAGAGAGATCATTATGAGGATCGATTTTTGAAGACAAATGGTTTGAGACCTAGGGGGATCGATATCAAGGTTGATTTTTGAAAATAGTGGTTCGAAACCAATTTTGGAAAAGGATATCAACACAAGGGTTGATTTTTGAAGACAATGGTTCAAAACCAATTTTGGAAAAGGATATTAACACAAGGGTTGATTTTTGAAGGCAATGGTTCGAAACCAATTTTGGAAAAGGATATCAACACAAGGGTTGATTTTTTAAGACAATGGTTCGAAACTAATTTTGGATAGAGAAGATCAACACAAAGGTTGATTTTTGAAGACGATGGTTCAAAACCATTTTTAGAAAAGGATATCAACACAAGGGTTGATTTTTGAAGACAATGGTTCGAAACCAATTTTGGAAAGAGAAGATCAACACACTGGTTGATTTTGAAAAAGATTGGATCAAAATTTTGAACTTTTGATGATCATGACGAAGATTTTGTAGAAAATTTTTAGATTTTTACGATTTTGAAAAACCCTCATAGGTAATATCATTTCTCTCATGGATGATGTCGGGATTGTTCCTCATCCTGAAAAGAATAGGAATTTGATGGCAAAGAAAATTTTTGAAGTGTAAATGAAATAAAAGGTGCCCCAATATGGCAAAAGAAGTAAGAATTGAACACAAAGATATGAAGGAAATTGACATTCTCATTGATAAGCAAAAACTGAAAACAAGACCTGAGTATTTACAAGCAAAAAGATCATAAAAGATTGGGGTTGACTCGCCCCTACAAAATGACTGGTAAAAGAAAAGAGGAAAGTAAGGAAAATTTTGGCATTATCAGTTCTTTGAGTGGTCCGGGAAAGGCTTGGTCAGGACCGCGGGCTGCTCTTCGTCTTTGTCTTCTATCAGAAGATTTTTATCAATGCAATCCTGGATAATGTTCTTGAGAACAAAGCAGTGTTCGGTATCATGCCCCACTGCTCGATGGAACTTGCAGAATTTGTCCTTCCATTTTCCCAATGGGACCGGGGGATCAGCAACTCTTGGAAGTTTAATCATATCTTTGCTCAACATATACTCCAGAACCTGCTTGAGGGACTGTTCCAGAGCAGTGAATTGGCGGTCATAACCCCAACCTTCACGTTTTATTTTTTCCTTTTGTTTGGCCAGAACCGGCTTGTCATTCTGTTTGAAGGGTTCCTCTCGCTGACCTATCTGCTTGTTCTTGCTATCCTTGTTGCTACTGCCGCTAGAGTTGGTCAAGAAGGTATAATTCACCTTCTTTTTGGGATCTTGACCGCTCTTGATGAGAGTGATGCCCTCATACATCCCATTGTCCATCCTCATCTCGAGCCACTCAGCTCGTTCAATAAGTTCGATGAATGATTTTGACGGGTAGGTGGAAATAAGGCTTCTAAGAGGTTGAGAGAAATTGTTCAAGATGACTTGGAGTGCGTGCTCCTCTGAAATGGGGGTTTTCATTTTAGTGCATGTATCTCTCCACCTCCAAATGAAATCTATGGTGTTCTCTTTGTCCTCTTGTTTTAGATTGTACAAATGATTGAGGGTCGGCAGTGCCTCAGTATTGAACATGAATCGTTCCACAAACAAATTAACAACTTTGTCAAAATCTCGCAACTCAACGAGATTGATGTGTTCTGCATACCACTTTGCTGCTACGCCTTCGAGAATGCGCGTGAAGCATAAGAAAAGAGCATGGTTGTCTTCACTGAATCTGGCACACTCTGCGAAGAACATTGCAAGATGAGCCTTTGGATTGCCAGATCCATCAAATTTAATGAATTTTCTGGGGAGGTCTTTGATGTCTTCTTTTAAATCGTTGTAATTTTGAAAAGATTTTTATATGAAAAACATGTGAAAACCAGACATCAAATAATAAAAACCGGTTCTCACTAGTGGATGAGACCGGGTCGAACTCAGGGAACGGGAATATGTTGTATTCAAACACACAAGTCTAAACTATTCTTTATTGCCAAAATGAAAAGTACGAGGAAAATTAAGCTACTTAGCTATTACAATGAATGAATACCCTACGTAGAGGGCGTAAAAAGACTTTATTACAAACCAACAATTGAATTAAATTTCTAATTCTAGAAGAAAAGTAAAAGAGTCTTCTGCGCTCGTGCCTCGTGTCACGTGTCGGATGCGCACTACCATGTATCTCGCTCGCTTGCCTTCACTTCGCGCTTTCCTGCGAAACACAAGCACACAAGCAGCGAAAGACGACAAACTAACACTACGCTAAAAAAAATGTAAGACACGTAAAAATATGCAAAATGAAAAGAGATGCCAAACGTAAAAATCAAAAATACCTAAAATGCCTAAAAATGCGATGCCAAAAATAATAAAAAAAAATATCTAAAATGCAATGTGAAGTGTTGCCGTGAAATTCAAAATGAAGCAGCCGTGAAAATGTTTTTTTTAAAAACAAACAGCCGTGAAAATCCTTTTTCACGGTTGAACAACTGAAGTCCGACGACCTTCATAGAGGTTGTCGGAGTGTTGTGAAGTGGAGTTCAGATGCTGGATAATTCCAAAATCGTGTTCCAAGCTGCTGTGAAAAATGCTTTCACGGTTATTGCAGAATTTCAACTTTTTTTTGTGAACAACAATTTCAGACAAATACTTCATGGTAGATCGACCGTCCAATTCATTGAAAAATAGGCATTTACAGTTAAAATTCTGGCAGATCTGAAGATCATGGATGAGAGGAATAAGCAATCTTGACAGAATAGAGGATTACGGCAGCTACACGTTAATTCTGGCACAGACAAAGCACAACCGACAAATCTGGAGTAGATTCCGGCAAAAGATGGTAATCCAGCAGAGAAAGAGAGCAAGTTCGGTGGAGCAAGATGCCGACAGAGTTGATCGGATTTAGATTTGATCTTCACATTCCGGCTAATCAAGTTTGCTGGACTGAGGTGCCAATATTGGGCTTGCCGGGATTCCCAGCAAATGCTACTCCTGACGGATGAAATCTGATTTTCACGGCTGTTGGAAAAACAGGGACTATATTCCGGCAACAAACAGGAAATGTATTCTGGCAAAATTTGATTTCACGTTTCCACGTTGTGGTTCATGGCAAATACAAATCTGCTTCTAGGATTCACTGTTTACACTGGTCTCACAGTGAACCAAAAGAGGTTTTCACGATGAACCAAAGTTTCACCGTGAAAATCAACTCTGATCTACCAGATTTTTACTGTGAATTTTAATTCAACTCATCGACAGATGTAAATCAGCTTTTCATGACAGATCTAGTGAGATCTGCAGATGATTTCACTGTGAACATGCTATGATGATGCTGGATGTTGCTAAATGATGGATGAAGATTACTTTCACGGCAAATGCAAATGAGGTAATGCACAAATGTATGATGCAAAACAAAATGTTAATCAGGATAATGAAAAGCATATGCAATGGAAAAAAAAAACAATATGAATGTAAAATCAACACATTATTACACTACCTGAGATCAAAAGAGAGAAAGAATGAGAGACAAAGAAGAGGGAAGAAGGAGAAGAGAAGAGAGGACTTACAGTTTTGGTTGGGAAAAGAGGTTGGAATCCTCTATCTTGCTTCAGCCATTGCCGGAATTCTCCACCGGAAAGAGGATGAGAAAAAGAGGGGAAAATAGGGAGAAGAAGAAGAAGAGGTAAGAAGAGGTGGAGAGGAAGGGGAAGAAGAGAGGGCTTAGGCAAAAGAGAGAAGACAAGCCTCTCTTCCCCCTACGTATGATATTTATAATTTTGAACTTTTCTCCATAAGTCCCTCTTCTTTGTAAAATTACATTTCAAAAACCTCTCTTCAAAAAGTTATTTACAAAACAACTCAAAATGACTATGTTTTAGAAAATACAAAACTAAGTCTATTTTAACTCTAATTTTTTTATGATTTTCAAAAACTAAACTATTACAATTATGTCAAACACTAAAATAGGCATTAAAATGTAAAATAAAACTATTTTTCATGCATTTTCTATTTTTAAATCATTTTAGCACATTTACTCGAAACTAACATAAAATTGGGTTTTTAAATCATTTTCTCATGAAATCATGCATATTTTTATATGAAAAATCCCTAAAATATATGCATGATCAGTCTTTCAATCTGTTGTCCCCATCTAGACCGAGGTAGAAGTCTTGCCTGGTATATACTCTCTTTCCCTTATCTCGGATTTACAGATCCTTGACCATCTTATTCAATGCTTGGATTGAATCTTCTGTCGAGACCCCATCTCTAGGCTTGTTTACTGACTCAGGCTCTTCTGCCACCTTCTTGGGTTGTCGCAGATGTTTTGGGATGAACACAAACTGTTCTTTCTCAGAATTCTCCTTTGTCGATTTTGTACCCTAGAGGTGCTGTCCTGCTGAACTTTCTTCTTGCTGATCCTGACATGCTTTTTCACTGGCTTTCTCTTGATCTTATTTTTAGAGGATGTTTTCTTTGAACCTGTCCCATCTTGTTCGGACATCATTTTTGCATCATTTTTTGGAATATCTTATACATTGCTGGGTCGACATCATCCTCTTCGGAATCATGTCTTCGGAACAATCTGGGAGAGTTCACTTCCTCCACTTCACTGTCATTATGCTGCTAAGTTTCCCTCCTTCCTGCTCTCGTTTGAACCATGACGGAAAGCCTGATGTTTTCTGAAAAATAAAGGAAGGGTTCAGAGCTTTGGGAATTTTTCTTTTGGAAAAGAGATATGATAAAAGAGATTTTAAGATATTTGAGAAGAGATCACTTGATAAAAGAGATCTTTGGATGAGAAAATATAATTTTAAAGACATATTTTGACGATGGATGACAAGATCTGAATATTTTGAAAAAATGGCAGGCAGGATAAAAAAGAATTGAATAAATCAAAAGAAAAAAGGAAAATACGTCTGGACTTTTGAAAGATAGAGGGAAAAACTTAAAAGAATGTCTAGGATTTAAGAAAATTATGAAAGAATAAAGAAATGAGACATATACAATCCTGAATCTTTGAGAAAATAAAAACAAAATTGTGAAATAAACATTCAGGGTTTTGAAAAATAAGAATTTTTAAGATAATATCTACAAAAGAATCAAATTATACAAGCAATGATGCGCAGAATAGCACTCCCTAGACGCTGACTCTAAATGCAATATTTGAAAAGGCTCGTAGGACCTTTAATCCTAACTCTAAGGTTCAGATCATCTGATTTCAATCAATATGCGCCGATATACTCAAGCCAAAGCTCGAAGTACGTGGCATAAGAATATTTCTCTGGTTCTAAGGTAATGGATTCCCAACATCCTTGAGCACCTACGGATATACCTCGGACTATGGCCCTTAGGTACGTGGTAGGGGGGCGCTAACCCAAATAAGTGGTCTAGTTGTGAGGCTCTCTCCCAAACTATGGTTTAGTGAGACAGCCCAGCAACGTGAAGACCGGGACAATATAGGTGGAGATGTTTTCAAAAACATGTCCAACATGCAAGAAATTAGATGGTTCTAATGCAAGTTCTAAAAGAGATAGAATTTTAAATGAAGAGAAGCATACACTTGCATACATTGTTTGCATTCAATCCCTAGAATTGAGGAGAGTTGTATTTCAGACCTAAGTCTAAATGAGCATGGAATAATCTTCTCAATATGGTCCTACCAAACCATACTTAGATCCTATATGCAATGTGTCAGCTAGGACAGAGTCTAGGCTCCTAAGGTTTGCATGGAAATGAAGCTGACATTGGAAGAATAAATACTTAGACAATATCAAAGCAAAGCAAAAGGCAAAAATTTGACCGGACGAAGACGAGTCCCATCTTGGTCGCCAAAACTGTGATCATCGCAAAAAAAAAAATTCTCTTGGTATTCTCTCTCTTCCTTCTTTTTTCCTTTCTAACCTCTATTTCCCTTTTTGAAGGGAAAATAAAAAACAGAAAAGAAGAGAGAAGAGAAAAGAAAAGAGAGAGGAACTCTCTTGCGAAGGTCTCACTTGACCTTAATTTTGAAAAGATTTAAAAGATTACTCACCTCCGTTTTGAAATATTTGTGTGAAAAAGGGAGAGACGGGGCTCACTCGTCGGTACGAGGTTTGACTGTTTCTGGCAGTTTTACTAGGGGTAATCAAGCCAAGGATCGAATTTATGCCTTTTTGCTTTGCCTTTATATTGTCTAAGAATTTATTCTAAGTTTAAGGATACACAAAGAATCATGTTTGTGTAAATGCAAAAAGATGTATGCTCTTTTGAGAAGAATTTGGAAATTTTATCCAAGTGATTTGAAATTATGAAGAATATGATAAAGAAATGGTTTTTTTTTTTAAAGTTGAAAACGGACTTGGAGAAGTTAGATTTTCTAACTTAAGATTTAGAATAGATCTGGAGTTTTGAAATAATCAAAGATTGAGATGAACCTGAATTTTGAAGAAGGGAGTTTAGGAAATAAGAATTTGAAAGTTGAATATGGATTTCAAAAATGGATCTAGAATTGAGAGTCAAGATGAAATTTGAAGATAGAGTGGAACTCTAGATTTAAAATTTGAAATCAGAATGAAAGGTGGAAGAAATCTAGATGGGATTTGGAATTTAGAATTGGGTGTGAAATCTGGAATCCATGATGAAATTGAATCCAAAATTTGGAATCTGAAATGAAATTGGATCTAGAATCCAAGATGAGATTTGAAAAGTAGAATTGGATCTAAACTCTAGAGTACTAGATGGAGTTGGATCCGAAGTCTGGAATCCAAGATAGAGTTGAATCCGGAATCTGGAATCCTAAATGGAATTGGATCCGAAGTCTGGAATCCAAGATGGAGTTGAATCCGAAATTTGGAATCCTAAATGGAGTTGGATCCGAAGTCTGGAATCCAATATGGAAATTTGGAAGATGGATCTAGATTTTGGAAATCCAGATGTGATTTAAAGATGAATCTGGATTTTGGAAATCCAAATGAGATCCGAAGATGGGTCTGGGCTTTGGAAATATAGATGGGATTTGGATTTTGGGAACCCAGATAGAACTTGAAATTGGATTTGAGAGACCTTAGATCAATTTTTAAAATTTGGGAAGGAGGATAGAGAATAAAACTTTGATTTTCAAACTTGAGTTTTGAAATCAGAAGATGAATCTGGAAATTTCAAAGTTGAATTTGAACTTTGAAATTTGATTTGAATATTAAATTTAAATTTGAATTGAATCCTGGAAACGAATTTGGAATTCCAAAGTTGAATTGAACTTTGAAATATGATTTGAAATTGGAAATTGAATTTTGAATATAAAAATGAAGTTAAAATTTCAGAGTCAAATTGAACTTTTGAAGTTTGAACTTAAAAATGAGATAGAATTTTGAGAATAGAAAGATGAATCTTGAGTTTATAAATGAGAATTGAAGATTGATTTTAGAGATGAAGAAGGTATTTGAAGATACATCTCAAAATCACTTGGGTTTTTGAAAAAGAATTTCGAAAATATGATGAAATTCTATCCTAAATGATGAATGAATTAAAAGAATTTTGAAATTGGGTTTTGAAAAGCATATTTCATTCTTTAAATGAATTGAAATAAGATTGAAGATGTTGAGAAACTATGTTTTGATGATACATAATATGATATGCTGTCATATATGCCTTAATATGATATGATGATATGCCTTCATGAAAATGTTACATTATGACTGGATATGATTTGTCATGCATTTAACGAGTATTTGATGCAAGGTTATTTCCCCTAAGAAAAATGGAGACAACCTGATCAAGTACAACTATTTGATGGAATCATACTCTCTGAAGAAAAAGCTTGATGGGCTATACATTCATAAAGACTATCTAAGAGGATCGGCTACTTCAAGATGAAGATTTTCTTCTTCTTTAGAGTCATATGTAACAGAACCTTCAGAAGCATGCATATTGCATATTTCAGATTACATGTTTTAAATATCATACAATCCATCTATTTTCAAAAAGTAAAGCTTTCATAAAAGAATACGATATTTCAAAAACATCTTTTTAAAACAATCATTATACTTTCTTACAAGCATTTATGAAAAAGACAACTTGAAAAGATATAAAAGCTAATGATTTCAAGTATGAAAGAAAAAGACAAAATGAATTAACTCATAATATACAATCGTCTATCTTGACTTGACAAATTTAGAAAACAAATACTATTTTATATACAAAATTACTTATTGTTTAAACAAGACAATTAAGTTTTGAAAAGACCTTTTATGTATTTAATATACACTCAAGAATGTCGACTTACTTAAAGTCATCATTCTTTCTGTAAACATTAAATGTCATCTCAAAAAGCATTTGAGAAATAACTATTTATTTAATAATAAAAATTCACACTCAAGAATGTTGACTTACTTAAAGCCATCATTCTTTCTATAAACATTAAATGTCATCTCAAAAAGCATTTGAGAAATGACCATTTATAAATAAAGTACTTAACAAAGCATTTATTATACTTACATGCATTTAACTAAAGAAGTGACAATTTGTAAGAAAAATACTATTATACTACAAATCATTAAATTGAGTAAAGACAAAATTACATGATAATTACACTCCAACGTTCAATGTACTATAAATCATTTATTATGAGAAAAGACCTATTACAAAGTATATCTTATTTAAAAAAACAACAATGAATACTGTACCTCAAATGCTACACTTATGGAAAGAAGACTTTTTGAAAAAGTAATATAGTACACTTATCATTTCACACAAAGTTGTTTTTGAAATGACCTGACACCTCATATCCCAAAAGGACAATCATTTCAAAAAGGCAACGACTATTTTTTTAGACTATATATATACAAACAAAATAGTCTTTCAAAACAAGATACGTGTGAGCTTACAAAGAGAAAAACTCCTATTCAATATTCGAAAAAGAGAGATTAGAAAAAGAAAGAGAAAAAAAGTCAAGAAAAACTCTTTGACAAAAGAATCTACTGTGTGTGAAAAGAAAAGAACATTCTGAGAATCTTCAATCATGCATTCATATCATTCTGAAGGTTCTTTAGGAAGCATTGTAACTTTCTGTTATTCACTGTATCCCTTCTCTGTTGAGAGAAGTAGACCTCTGTGAAAGAGGGTGTTTCCCTTCTCTGTTGAGAGAAGTAGACCTCTGGGAAAGAGGGTGATTGTACTATTTATCCCGTAACACAGATGTTATAGTGAAAAGCTCAAGTGTTTTACTTGGGGACTGGATGTAGGTCAGTAACTCGACCTAACCAGTATAAATCATGTGTTTTCTGTGTTGTGCCTTATTGCCTTTAATTTTTTTATTATCGATCTTTATCATAGTTCACTATTCACCCCCCCTCTAGTGGAATTTCATTTGGTATCAGAGCAGGTTTTGCTGGTTTCAACCTAACAAGTCTTCCTGCACTAATGGCATCAACTTCTTATGCTCGTGACATCGAAGAACAACACGCATCTCGCCCTCCTTTCTTCAACGGCTCCAACTATGGATATTGGAAATGCAGGATGGCCATATTTCTCAAATCTATAGACTTTGCTGTATGGAAAATTATTGAAAGTCCATACACATCTCCATCTTCAAACTATAGCTTATGGTCTGATGAAGAAAAGAAGATGGCAAATCTAAATGCAAAGGCCATGAATGCTTTGTACTTTGCCATTGATCAAAATGAATTCAACAAAATATCTGTCTGTGAAACCACATATGATATTTGGCACTCACTGGAGGTTATCCATGAAGGAACCAACAAAGTAAATGAAGCTAAGATCTCATCTCTGGTTCGAAAATATGAGTTATTCAAAATGAATAAAGATGAACCCATCACAGAGATGTTTACAAGATTCACCAACATCACCAACGATCTTAAATCTCTGGGAGAAACCTATTCCCAGATCAATAAGGTGAAGAAAATCTTGAGATCTCTCACAACTGATTGGGAGAAAAAGACAACATCTATTGAAAAAGCTCAAGATTTATCCAAGCTTACTCTAGATGACTTAATAGGCAATCTTATGGCCTATGAAGTTCATATGAAGGAAAGAAGGAAAGAAGAACAACCCACGAAGAAAAATCTCGCCTTCCCAGCCATTTCTGAAAATGAGGACTCAGAAAAGGAATCTGAAATTGCGCTGCTTACTCGAAAATTTCAGCGCTTCATGAGAAAGAACATGCTATCAAATAAGCACAAGGAAAAGAAAGACTCTAAGGAAGATACCATGTCCTATCAATGTAATAAGCCAGGTCACATGAGACATGACTGTCCTCTTCCAAAAAAAAAATCCAGAACCGAGGAACCAAAGAAAAGGTTCTTCAAGAAGAAGGCTCTGCATGCTCAATGGGATGATTCAGAACCATCCACAAGTGAAGAGTCAAGTGATGATGAAGTCAAAACGGCTAACATGTGCTTCATGGCAGAAGAAAGCTCTGTAAGTGAATCCTTTGATTTTTCTTTTGAAGAACTTCAAAATGCTTTTCAAGAACTTTTTGAAGAATCAAGAAAAACGATTCTCAAAAACAAAATTTTAAAATCTGAAAATCTAGAGCTTCTCCAGAAAAATGAAGAACTCAGTGTTGAAATTTCTGAGTTGAAAAAGAAAAATTTTATTCTTACTTCTGAAATCAGTTCTACTAATTCCAAGACAAAAAATCTTTAAGTAAAAATTTCAGAATTAAAAAGCAAAACTGAAAACCTTATGAAAATTGTTTTCAAGTTTACCAAAGGAAAAGAGAACCTGGACAAACTCCTATCCTCTCAAAAACTCTCTTTTTACAAGAATGGTATTGGTTACTCTCATCTAAATAAACCTTCTTGTATGAATCAAATGACTACATTTGTCAAAGGTTCTGCTGAGCCTAAATAGGAGTATTACAACTTCAAATTTAATACCATGTACTCCTCTAAATCTGTAGACAAACCCAAATCTAAATGGATATGGGTTCCAAAGTCTAACAAAAAGAGACCCGATCGGGTACCAAAAAGAAGTTTTACTTGATCTTTTGCAGGCTCTAAAGAAGAAGAACAAATGGATACTAGACAGTGGATGTTCAAAACATATGACAGGACATCCTGATCTTTTTGTTGTTCTTCATCATAAAGAAGGAGGAACTGTCACCTTTGGAGACAACAACAAAGGTCTGATAATTGGTATTGGCAATATTGGTAATATCAATAAACCTCTTATCAAAGATGTTCTCCTTGTTAAAGGCTTAAAACATAACCTCTTAAGCATAAGTCAAATGTGTGACACAGGCTATAACGTTAGGTTTAAACATGATGTATGCCTCATAGCAGACACCAACGAAAATATTAATTTAAAAGGTATAAGAAGAAATAATATATATGAATTATACCTAGAGAATATTACTGAACACTATCCTATAGCTAATAATGACTCTCAAAATTTATGGTACATGAGAATGGATCATGTTAACTCTAAATATATGTCTAAATTAGCTAAGAACAACTTGGTACGTGGGTTACCTAAAATATCATTTAAAAAGGAATATTTTTGTGATGCACGTCAATTAGGAAAATTGTCAAAATCATCTTTTAAATAAAAAAATATTGTTTCAAGTAAAAGACCTTTAGAGCTTCTCCACCTGGATCTTTTTGGTTCTTCTATGGTAGCTAGTCTTAATCATAATAAATATGCTTTTGTCATTGTAGATGATTACTCAAGATTTACTTGGGTAATATTTTTGAAAAACAAAAGTGATACATTTTGTGAATTTGAAATTTTATGTAAAAAGTTACAAAATGAAAAATCTTCTACTATTATCAAAATTCGTAGTGACCATGGAGGAGAATTTGATAATGACCTTTTTGTAAATTTCTGTAACTTGCATGATATCTCTCATAACTTTGCCTTTCCTAGAGCTACACCTCAAAATGGTGTAGTAGAAAGAAATAATAGAACTCTTCAAGAATCTGCTAGAACTATGCTCCAACATAATAATCTTGCTAAATATTTTTGGGCTGAAGCTGTTAACACTGCATGCTATATCTCAAATAGAGTTCTTATCAGGCCCTTATTGAACAAAACTCCCTATGAACTATTCTATGACAGAACTCCAAGAGTAGACTACTTCAAAGTCTTTGGGTGTAAATGGTTTATTCTTAACACAAAAGATAGCCTTGATAAATTTGATGCTAAATCTGTTGAAGGCATATTCTTAGGATACTCAAGTCATAGTAAAGCATACAGAGTTTTCAATAAGAGTATAAATACTATTAAAGAATCTATGTATGTCAGTTTATGTGAATCTATTGATCAATCTGTTCATAAGCAAACTAACGATGATGATCTTGAAAGTACAAATTTTCTCTTAGATAACACAGCTAAACTAAATGAAGATAATCTTCAAAGAACATTTGTTGAAATCAGAGATCATCCTCAAAAGCAGATTTTGGGATACATGTCTAAGGGGGTTCAAACTAGAGCTCAGCTGGAACGGATTGCAAATATGGCATTCATTTCTCAACTTGAACCAAAGAAGATTGATGAAGCCATCATTGACGAGTTCTGGATGCTAGCCATGACTGAAGAACTGAATCAGTTCTAAAGAAATGATGTATGGGATCTTGTACCAAGACCAAAAGATCATCAAATCATTGGGACAAGATGGATCTTCAGAAACAAGCTGGATGAAACAGGTAATGATATAAGAAACAAGGCAAGGCTAGTAGCTCAAGGATACAATCAGGAGAAAGGTATTGACTTTGATGAAACATTTGCTCTTGTTGCTAGACTTAAATCTATAAGAATGTTTTTAGCATATGCAAGCTATATGAATTTCAAACTATACCAAATGGATGTTAAAAGTGCTTTTCTAAATGGTTTTATAAATGAAGAAGTTTATGTAAAACAACCTCTAGGTTTTGAAAATGAACAATTTTTGGATCATGTCTTTAAACTAAAATGTGCTTTATATGGTTTAAAACAAGCACCTCGTGCTTGGTATGATAAGCTTAAAACTTTTTTATTAAAAAATGGATTTTCTGTAGGCAAGGCAGATTCAACTTTATTTGTAAAAATAGTGAATGATCATACCCTAATCGTTCAAATATATGTGGACGATATCATCTTTGGATCTACTAACAACAGTCTTTGTGAAGATTTTTCTAAGTCCATGCAGAAAGAATTCGAAATGAGTATGATGGGAGAACTCACCTACTTTCTTGGACTGCATATTAAGCAAACCAAGGATGGAGTCTTTATCAATCAGTCTAAATATGCTCATGAACTTTTGAAGAGGTTCAACATGAACTCAACTGCTTCAAAGAATACTCCTATGAGCACAACTACTGTATTGGACAGAGATGAAGATGTTAAGACTGTGGATACAAAGTTATTCAGAGGTATGATAGGATCACTACTTTATTTAACTTCTAGCCGTCCAGATATCATGTTCAGTGTTTGCTTGTGTGCTAGATTTCAGTCAAATCCAAAAGAATCACATCTTAAAGTTGTAAAAAGAACAATGAGATATCTAAAAGGCACAGTTGATTTTGAGTTATTTTATTTAAAATCATCTACATTTGATTTAATCTCATACAGTGATGCTGATTTTGCTGAAAGTGAATCTGACAGAAAAAGCACAAGTGGAACATGTCATATGCTAGGGCACTCATTAGTTTCATGGTTCAGTAAGAAACAAAACTGTGTATCATTGTCAACTACTAAAGCTGAATACATAGCTGCAAGCCTCGCATGTACACAAGTCATCTGGATGAAACATACTTTAAAAGATTTTGGTTTAAATTTTGAAAATACAACTATTTTATGTGATAATACAAGTGCTATAAATTTGTCTAAAAATCCTATTTTACACTCACGAACTAAACACATTCAAATTAGACACCACTTTTTAAGAGAACAAGTCTTAGACAACATAATCAAACTAGAATTTATACCCACTAATAAACAATTAGCAGATATTTTCACTAAACCTTTAAAAAATAAAGACTTTATAAGAATTAGAAGAGAATTAGGAATTTGTAAATTAAGTGATTTATAAATTTAATTCATATGACTAATTGCGATATAGTAAAATCATTCTACACGAGTTCACCTTTTCAAATAATAAAATATAATTTAACTACAAACTTTACTTGACAAAATTTATCTTAACTAAAGCTTAACAAGTAAGTATGTTAAAAACTCTTTATGTCAAATCATCTTTTGTCTTCCCACACTCATTTACGAATTGTTTTTTAGACTATCATCATGATTTGTACTCGAGTGCATATATTTTTATTCTTCTCATGTTTTGTTCCCTTTATCACCTTTTTCCTTATTCAAAGACCAAAAGAGTCTTTCATGTATTCACGTACATCACAAGTTATTTTAAAAACAAATGCTTTATGTCACCTTTCTTTTTAAATATATCATATCTTTCAAAGTACATTCAACTTTATGTCCAATCACCTTTTACACATCTCTATAAGAATCCATACAAAAACTCATTTTCGACAAACATGTCTTTTCTCTTATTTTTTTTTAATCAATTAAGTATTAATTGTCCTTTTCATTGGTCCCATCTTTCTCTCTCTCTTCTACGAAATTTGAATCCACCTTTTGTCATCTCAAAACCATGATTTTGGCCCCTATGACAAGATTTGACAACCTCATTTTTTTTTTCAAAACAATGAACTCTCTCTTGTCGAGTTTCTTTAAAAATGACCTACAACAATCTATGAGCTATAAACATTAATTCAAGACAATCATGACATTTCTTTATGTCTTTCATCTCATGTCAATCATCAATTATTTTTGTCCTCTTCTCCATATATGTCTCATTTGAAAATACATGTATGTCATCTTTGACTACTCTTGCTCTCTTCTCTCATAAGTCTCTTTTGTCTCTTTCTAAATGCATCTCTTACGAATATAGTATCTATCCTCTTTAAGTAAAAAATTTTTAACTTGTTGTTTGTCTTATTAGGCCATTATTCATCTTCCATCTCATATGATATTGCTTTATAACATTCTTACACACTTTCTTGTCACGATTTTTTTTCAAGGCTCTTCACATCTCATCACATCTTTAATTGAAATTTTAAAATCTATAGATCATTATTTACATTGTGTAACTCACCTCTTTGGCTCCATTCATTTCTTCTTTCTTTTATCCATCATATTTTAATCACACATTATACTTCCAAAGAGCATTTCATACTCAAACCATGACAAATTTCACAATACGATGGACTCTCCTATATTAAAATTTCCTTACATAGAAAAATAATTTTTGAAACTATGTTCTTCTTGTCATCTATCATAATATAATATACTCTCATCAACACACTCTTTCAAAGAGTGATTTGATCTATCATTCACAAGTGCCTTAAGTTACAATTCACGAGTTCTCAACTCAAATACAATCCAAACTTCCTTCACTTCAATTGTCATTCATTTGTTATTATAATAAATTTCATCCCTCTATTTAATGAAATGATTCAATCTTCACGTATTCATTCAAAAATTTCTATCAACCTACAAGCTCTTATTCTCTCCAAGTTCTCATTTTCTTCAAGCTTTTATTCTCTCAAGTTACTTGCAATGGCATCTTCTTCAAGATCTTTTGATGTCAACATGATTGAGGCTGCTGATTTGAGATACCCTGATCTCATCCACCTCTTCCACTCCATTAACTCTCTGTCGATCCAAACTGGTAAGCTAGTCCACTTTGAAGCATTCACCTCCTTCGACCTAGAAACCTCTCTTCAAGACTTTGTTTATATCTTAGGTCGTCCAACTATATGTCCTATTATCCTCATCTTATCAAAATTTTCTACACCAACCTCTCTATCAACCATGACCAATCGACTATCACATCCATGGTCCATGGTAAAATGATTTCATTTGACATTCCCTTGTTAGGCTGTATTCTTAACATTTCTTCCTATGGAATCAAACTGCCAACCATAGTACCTATAGATAGTACTGTGTTTCAAAAAGTCCTCCACTCCACTCGATCCACCCACTTCCCGTGGCATACAAGCAATTTGAAACCTCATGCTCTGCTCTTGTCACAAATCCTCTCCTCCAACATCTTCCCCAAACAACCATCCAAGGGATTCGTGGCAAACGAAATCTCTCTTATTATCTATGTGATCTTCTGTAACTTTCCCATAAATTGGTCCAGCATCATTTTCAATAACATGATTAATTTTGGTACCTTTCGTTCTCTCCCATTCAGTTATTTTATCACCCATATTCTTAAGTATTTCAAAGTGCCACTTCAAAATGATGTTGTCTCTTATTCCATTCATGTATTTGATGACTCCTACTTTCCTGAAGAAGGGTCACCTCAACACCACTCTGACGACGAAGGCCATGGTGAGGCAGATCCAGCAATAACTTTTGAACTCGACATATTCTCAGCCCTTGTCGACATCCAGAACTCTCAGGATCGCTTACTGAGGAACCAAGCATCTCTGCACCAAGCCTTTTAATCTTTGAAGATCGGCCAAGATGCTCTACTCCAGATGTTTAATCACTCATCCGAATCCGAATGAATTTTTTTTGGTCTATAATAATACTTTTTATACTCTGATCCTCTCCTTTTTGTCTATGACAAAGGGGAAGAAAAACCTGTCTCTCCTATGTTGGAGAAATTCATTTGAATTTTCTTAAAACTCAAACTTTTACTTGTTATGACTTTTACCTGTCTATTTTTTATGATATCATTATTATTCTACATATGGCTTTTTGACAGAGGGAGCATATATTGTCATCATCAAAAAGGGGGAAAATGTTGAGAAACTATGTTTTGATGATACATAATATGATACGTTGTCATATATGCCTTAATATGATATGATGATATGCCTTCATAAAAGTGTTATATTATGTCTGGATATGATTTGTCATGCATTTAACGAGTATTTGATGCAAGGTTATTTCCCCTAAGAAGAATGGAGACAACCTGAGAAAGTACAACTATTTGATGGAATCATACTCTCTGAAGAAAAAGCTTCATGGGCCATACATTCATAAAGACTATCTAAGACGATCGGCTACTTCAAGATGAAGATTTTTTTCTTCTTTAGAGTCATATGTAACAGAACCTTCAGAAGCATGCATATTGCATATTTCATATTACATGTTTTAAATATCATACAAGCCATCTATTTTCAAAAGGCAAAGCTTTCATAAAAGAATACGATATTTCAAAAACATCTTTTTAAAACAATCATTGTACTTTCTTACATGCATTTATGAAAAAGACAACTTGAAAAGATATAAAAGCTAATGATTTCAAGTATGAAAGAAAAAGACAAAATAAATTAACTCATAATATACAATCGTCTATCTTGACTTGATAAATTTAGAAAATAAATACTATTTTATATACAAAATTACTTATTGTTTAAACAAGACAATTAAGTTTTGAAAAGACCTTTTATGTATTTAATATACACTCAAGAATGTCGACTTACTTAAAGTCATCATTCTTTCTGTAAACATTAAATGCCATCTCAAAAAGCATTTGAGAAATGACTATTTATTTAATAATAAAAATTCACACTCAAGAATGTCGACTTACTTAAAGCCATCATTCTTTCTGTAAACATTAAATGTCATCTCAAAAAGCATTTGAGAAATGACCATTTATAAATAAAGTACCTAGCAAAGCATTTATTATACTTACATGCATTTAACTAAAGAAGTGACAATTTGTAAGAAAAATACTATTATACTACAAATCATTAAATTGAGTAAAGACAAAATTACATGATAACTTACACTCCAACGTTCAATGTACTATAAATCATTTATTATGAGAAAAGACCTATTACAAATTATATCTTATTTAAAAAAACAACAACAAATAGTGTACCCCAAATGCTACACTTATGGAAAGAAGACTTTTTAAAAAAGTAATATAGTACACTTAGCATTTCACACAAAGTTGTTTTTGAAATGACCTAACACCTCATATCCCAAAAGGACAATCATTTCAAAAAGTCAACGACTATTTTTTTAGACTATATATATACAAACAAAATAGTCTTTCAAAACAAGATATGTGTGAGCTTACAAAGAGAAAAACTCCTATTCAATATTCGAAAAAGAGAGATTAGAAAAAGAAAGAGAAAAAAAGTCAATAAAAGCTCTTTGACAAAAGAATCTACTGTGTGTGAAAAGAAAAGAACATTCTGAGAATCTTCAATTGTGCATTCATATCATTCTGAAGGTTCTTTAGAAAGTATTGTAACTTTTTGTTATTCACTGTATCCCTTCTCTGTTGAGAAAAGTAGACCTCTGTGAAAGAGGGTGTTCCCTTCTCTGTTGAGAGAAGTAGACCTCTGTGGAAGAGGGTGTTCCCTTCTCTGTTGAGAGAAGTAGACCTCTATGAAAGAGGGTGTTTCCCTTCTCTGTTGAGAAAAGTAGACCTCTGGGAAAGAGGGTGATTGTACTATTTATCCCGTAACACGGATGTTATAGTGAAAAGCTCAAGTGTTTTACTTGGGGACTGGATGTAGGTCAGTAACTCGACCGAACCAGTATAAATCTTGTGTTTTCTGTGTTGTGCCTTATTGCCTTTAATTTTTTTATTATCGATCTTTATCATAGTTCACTATTCACCCCCCCTCTAGTGGAATTTCAGAAGATATAATACATCTCTGGCTATGGTCATAAGATGTATTATATAATAATCGTATTCAAATTCAAGTGAAGAATAAAACACATTTTTGGTGCCTTTATAGAGTTTAAAATGAAATTAACTCTCAATATATTCTGACTATGGCCATTGATATATATTTTGAGTTAATTTTACGTTAAACTCTGATAAAGGAAGGAAATATTTAAAAATATGATGATTTTTGAAAGGAGATCCAGTGTGGATCCAGTGTTATTCCATAAAAGATGAAAACCATAAATTTTGTTCACACCCTGACTATGGCCATTGATGCAAATCATTAACTTAAAGTTTGATCACCTTTTATTAGAATGATGCACATGCCATTCGTGTCCCCATTCGTGAGTTTTTGAAAGAAAAGAGAAAAATGACATGAAACAAGTATTTCTAGCAAATATGCATGCTCATATATTCTAATCTAAGATTGAAAATGTAAATTTCTCATTTATAATATAGCTATTACAATCTTGAAATTGAAATTGAAAATATAGAACTTCTAATCTTGGAAGGTAATAAGCGTTTTCCACATTTTCATGCAAAACTGAGTTAGTATGAGGCAAGAATAGAAGAGTATGAAGACACTATGTTTAAAGACTCCTAATATATATATATATATATATATATATATATATATATATATATATATATATATATATATACAGATATATATCATGGGTGTTGGAGATATGAAGATGGTGGAACATACAATCAGTGAGACAATGGGATGAAATAAAATATTGTAAACATACCTAAATATGCATGTGCAAAAAATATATACACGCAAGGAATGATGCTTGAATGCTATAAAATATAATACAGGAAGCAAGGTGAAAATGATATATTAGGAAGGAGGTGCACAAGAATTTTTGGGTGGACCACTGCTAAGTATGGGCTGAAGAATGATGAGTAATGAAATTGATGCTTGCTATACAACTACAATGATGACACTAATATGCATGGGGTGGGGTTGTAACTGCAGAAAATAAGGGTGAGGCAGTTGTGGGTAATGATGGGGTGTTGTAGTAGGGTGCAGCCATAGGGTTGTGTCTTGTTGTAGATACAATGGAGATGGAAAGCCCAACAAATGTATGTAGAGGTGATGTATGATGGATGCAGGGAAGGAAATGATGTTAGCCATGGTAGTGGTGAAAGACACCACGGAACAACATGTGATGCTGTGGGAAAAGAGTGTACAGCAGTAAAGTGCTGAAGTGAAGAAGGAAATATAATAGATGGTGGGGCGGGTGGATGTTGCAGGGAGAGTGAAGAAATTCAAAGGTAGACACCATGATATGCAGCTAGATGAATAGTTGAATTTACAGGAAAATTTTAGTCACTGTGAGGGCTAAGTAGAGTTGTGGTATTGAACAATGTGAGTTGCAGAAATTTACTTTCTATGGGATGCTTTCATCTATCAGGAACAAGCAAACCAAAAGTTAAAGTGTAACAGATACATGAATTATGTATATTAGCCTACAGACATATAAGGACACTAACATCATTATAACATTTAACATTTAATCTAGATAAACCAACAATCAGAAAATTGATAATCTCTATTTGGGCAACTCGCAGCCCAAGTTGTGATGCTAATTCCTCCTTAATATATATCTCTTGTATCAGACCAGGCTTGCAACATGCACTGGTATATGAAAAATGGATAATGAAGATGTACATCTAAGAAGAAAAAATTAATAAATAAATAAAAATAAAAAAAGAGAAAAGCTATAGCCACTAGCAGAAAATTTCTATGAAATATATATGGTATGGCAAAGGGAGATTAGATAAGGGATGTGAATCATGTAAGGGGATCGATTACATATTGTAGAGGATGTGCAAATGTACAGAGAACTAAAGCCAATCTGTAGGAAACCAATCAATGTGGGATGCAAGCAGTGAGTTGAAAATGCTATTGAGGGTATACAGGTATGCTAGGTAAAATAGCTAAACAGTAACAGTGCAAGGGATTGCAAGGATAATACTAAGATAAACATGGAGATAGGCTATACAAAAGGCTTTCTTGATGAAATCAAAGGGGTTTCATTATGAACCCTGCATAAAATCTATTTCAGATCAAACATAGGTATCAATTTTAAACTTTCAGAAGCACACCCAAAGGAATACTCACAACATGGCAGAAATATACGTTACAATGAAAAGAAAAAAAAGAAAAAAAGAAAAGAAATGATTCTCAATCGACAGTGGGTGTTGATCTCTATCTTCAAAACAATCTCAGTTCCATGACGAATTGAAGGAAATATTCTTGGTAAAGCAAATTGACACAGTGAACCAGATATCATGATAGATATTAGACTTTTGCAAGGTACTGATGTCTAACCTCTCTTCCTTTTGAATCAAGTCCAATTTGATTACTGAATGTCCGGTCGGTACACAAAAGATGGGATGGTAGTTAGTGCTCTGCTACAAGGCCCCAATAATTTTGGATATACAGGTTGGGCGGTAGGCCCTTATGACAACAGGGGATACTAAACCAACACGCAGTACCATGAAAAAAATAGTTGTTCTGCCATAGTAGCACTTAGATTTCTGTAAAGAAACTTTTAATTCCTTTCCTGCAAACAGTAATGCTTGAAAAGATCGCAGCAGAGATTCATCTTCACTTACCACAACACTAGTATCACCAGCTTGTTACGATGATTGGGTGCTGAAAACATTATCATGAACTATCTGTTAGCAAAGAATTTGTAATCATTTTCCTCAACCTCATCGGTCATTCCTCATCCCTAGGCACCTCTACTTGGGTCGAATTATCAGAGGTCACCCAACCAGCCAATGTTGCGTGTATTTCACTATTAGACTCTTAGTTGTAGGGTCAATATCGATTCATCATCGAAATTGGATTGGGGAAGGGATTGGAGTAATGCTAGAATACGCTTTATCAAATGAAAGCAGACACACCAGATGTTACGATGAACCAGGTGAAGCGTGGGATCACGCACATATTAGAAATCAGATGGGGAACAGGGGGGTCAAACTGAGAAAAACCTCAGGTGTGATGATCCGTTGAGCATATGTATGAAGAAAATAAACACAACATAGTAAATGAGATGAAAAGGATATAATTGATAGGTCAATGAAACACAATCCAAAGCAGAAAATTAAACAAGAATTTGAAATGTAACAGACAATCGGAGTTATATATATGTTGGAATATGCAGATCAATGATAGAATTAAAACAAATCAATAATGAATTGCAACATGCTGAATAAAAGAGAATAACAAAATCAGAAAATAACTGTAGGAACATAAATGTTCTGTTGATGTTGCATAGGGTGGGTCGATCCTGCTACAGGCAGGTCGATCCCACCATTATGCCTTATAAAGAAATGAAGAAAATGACAACAGAAAAAAAAAAGAAAACCCAAAGAAAACAAGGCGATACTATGAGAGGAAAGGGGATTTCTAAAAGAATCAGAGAGGGAAGAGTTACTTACCTGTAACTTTTGAGATCGATCGACTCCTTTCAGTTGGTTGTGGAAGAACCAGAGGATAAAGGGAAAATGAGAGAAAAGAGAAATAGGAGCATATCGTGAAATGGTGGGGTGAAGAAGGTTTTTTGAAGGAGAGAGGAGGGTGCTGGGGTGAGAACGGATGATGAAGTGGAGTCCTCTGCGTGCCTTTTTAAAGAGGAAAAGGAAGATTCTGGAAGAGGAGGCAGTTGGAGATGAGCGATCGTGAGAGATGAAGCAGAGAGAGGAAGGCCTCGACGGCTTCTCTCGCAACGGAAGTCCGTTGGGAATTTTCAAAAGGAAACCTCCAAGTTTTTCAAAATTTTCAAAAAGGCTCTTGAAAAGTTTTCTCAAAAGAAAAAGAGGTTTTCAGTAAAAAGAGTTTTTGGTTAAAAAGGGATCTTAAAAACTAAAATAAAATTTTGAGTTTTTTTTTTTTGAAAGAAGAAACCCCGAAAACATGAGGATTTTAACATATTGGACCAAAATGAGGCATTTGAAGTATTTTTGCAAAAAGAATTTTATTTTGGGATATAAGAATGTTTAAAATGAGGTTTTTGATAAAAGTAGGGTTAATTGGGAAATTGGGTTTTAGGAATAGATCTAGGTCCAGAAGTTTTGATAAAACTTTAGAATTCAAATCTCAAATTGAGATTGGACCCTGAATTTGAGAAAACCTCTGAGAAAATATGAAGAATTTGATTTTTTTGATTTTTTGAAGAATAGAAGATCCAGGATCAGAATTGGATCCGGATATCCGATTTCGATCCAAGATTGGGTCAGATAGGGAAATTGAGTCTCGATTCCAGCGAATCCGAGGAACGAATGAAAATTTTATCAAAAATTGACCTGATTATTCAAAAGATGGACCCAGAGGCAAAAAGGGAATTTTTTAGATTTTTTGGAAAATTTGGGGTGTTCACATGCATCCACACTCAAACCAATTAATCAAAAAGCAAGTGAGACCATGGATAAAAAAAGAATGCATGCTTTTATGTGTGCATGTATCATGGCACATATTATATCATGTATAAATATATGATTGCATGCACTTTCTTAGAAATGCACAATGCACTTCAAAAATCAGTTATTTTCTCTTGTTTTAATAATAGTAAGCCAACACTCACAACAAAGTCTTTGGTTTCCTTGTCTCTCTGAGATGCTAGTCCTTGGTGCAGCATGTAAGAAATGGAGGCATCAAACTGCAAAGCCTGAGCACAATAGCAGCTGTTGTTTGTGGTATCTGTGGAAGCACACGAGCAGATCCTGAGATAAATAAACCAGCAACATACCAATGTCCATTGGAACCTATCAATTCTTTGGCTATTTCAAAAGTTTGAGATAAGTAATCCCGATTAACAGAAGCCTCCAACATTGTAAGGATATGAGAAAAGTAAAAAGTGCATATACGACATAGTTTTCTAGCTCACCATTAATGAGATCAAATTCAAAACTTTTTGGACGTGTACATCTTCACAAAAATCTACTTTGAACAAGATAATATGCATCATGGCTAATCGTGAGTTCTCCAATGGGGAAATAGAAAAAAAAATAGAAAACCCTATCTTGAGTTTGAGGTTGCGGCGGGGCGAGGGCAAGGATGGGGATAATTATTTTGAGACGGGGCGGGGGTGGAGGTCCAAAGTCCCCCCCACCACGGGGATGGACCGGGGATGGAGGTTAAATTTTTGAGACAGGTCCAAAGTCCCTCGCCCCTCCCCAGTCCACTGCCATCCCTATGTTAGATGAATTCAACTATATTAAAAATGACCAACATACTCTTAAAAACGTAGCATTTTATAAAAACGCATGGCAACTTTTTGAGGTCACAAAAGCAAATTTGATATATTCACAAAATTACTTTTTTGAAAAAGGTATTTGACTTTTCAATTTTCTCTAAATTCAAAAGACATGTAATGCTCAAAAAGTAACCACACATTTTCAAAAGTATCATTCTTTTAAATGCATTTTAGTCATCTTCGTAAGGTTAAATCCATCTAATGTTAAACACAACTAGTTTACTGTTAGATTTTATATATATATATATATAAGAGGGGGTTCACGAATCCAAAACTAAACAGGATCTGGTGGAACTGTTGGATTTGAGTTTGGTATCCCTATTTTTTTATGGTTTTTGACACTTGTCATGTATGTAAA
This sequence comes from Nuphar pumila, assembly GCF_984573655.1. Classification (NCBI taxonomy): domain Eukaryota; kingdom Viridiplantae; phylum Streptophyta; class Magnoliopsida; order Nymphaeales; family Nymphaeaceae; genus Nuphar; species Nuphar pumila. The sequence continues at coordinate 80,563,484 of NC_143251.1, read as the reverse complement.
TTTTCAGGAATCAAGAGAAAAATAGGATGTATCCCACATTTCCAACCCAAATTCATGGTGAGAATGCCTTTTGTAAAAAAAGATGAATTCTTCCCCAGCTTATGATCTGTACCTCGGGTCAAGATCCAAGTTAGGATCCAAATCAAGCTCAATTGAAGCATTAAGTGCATTATGGCCCCGTAGTAGGAAGACCAGAGCCAGTAAAGTGGGTCAGTTTAATGTGAGTCTGATAATCCTTCACATATCTTGTACATATACATGGGCATGCAAGATCCATATCAATGTCATTTTAGACTAATCAAAGTATTTAGACCTAGACCATATTGATCAGATCCCAATTCATGCAATTTTTGTATCTTTAATGCTTTTCTTATTAGTGATTTTAGATAATATGTCAAAGAAAATTGAGTCGGATCCAAAACACGATGCTTGACATGGACCCTGTCAAATTTCATGCAATAGATCTGGATCTAACTGCACATGGCACAAAGATCGAGGGAGTTCCAGGAAATGGTCTGACCCATAGGCCGCCTTCTTTTTCCCAATTTCTTTAATTATTCTGCTTGCACCTTATTCTCAGAAACTTATCTAACATACTTTTAGCCGTTTTTCCCTTTATTATTCTCTACTTCAGCAAAGGAGGCCTTCTCAGGCTTGTTTAGTGTGTAAACACGTGCTAGGCAAATAGTTATGTTTTGGAGGTTGTTTGATGTTCTAAGAAAATGAAATTTTCACCTGTTTCATTAAATAAGATAAAATTTTCTCCAAGTGAAAAGTTCCCCACCTAGGGTTTGTTACAACAATGAAGCCATACATGATACTTCAAGTACAAGGTTTTGATGATGAGCAAGTAGAATCAACTGCATTTCAGCTAAGGCTATGAAGAAATTGAAGAATTCGGTGAAGAATCCTTGAAGACTAGTGTGCAAATGTTTAATTCATTAAAAGTCTTAGATTCTTGTTAGAGCCTTACTTAGAGTGCATATTTAGGTTGCATTTCACCTTAAAAGTCTTTAGAAAAACTTTTCTAAAAGAAACTCTTTTGAAAATCTTTTTAGAAAACTCTTTTCTTAAATTTTTATGTTTATTAGTCGACCAATAGACTTATCAGTCGACTAATCCTTTCGCGCCATATTTTCTAAAAAGTCATTCTTGTCAAATTAGTCGACCGAAGGTTTTATCAGTCGACTGGACAGAATGTCTGTTTTCTGGAAAATTAGCAGCAGTCGACTAATGGTTTTATCAGTCGACTGAACAGAACATGTGTTTTCTGAAAATTTAGCAGCAGTCGACTAATGCTTTTTATCAGTCGACCGAGCAGAATGTTTGTTTTTTAGAAGTTTTTAGCAGCAGTCGACTAAAAGGTTTTTCAGTCTACTGATGATATTATCAGTCGACTAACTTTTCTCAAGTCAACTAAGTTTTAAAAGTTCAGATTTTCAAACGGCTCGATTAACAGATAAGTCGGCCGACGATAACTGTCAGTCTACTAATAACTAACTATTAGTCGACTAACTGATGTTTCAGTCGACTAATTTTGCCGTTTTCTTGAAACTTCAAAAAGGCGTGTCTTTTCATTTTTCAAACGTTTTGATCGTTCGAAATGGACAGTTTTGACACCCTTTCATACTCTCAACGTATGGAATCTTTTAACTATAAATATGAGTGCATTTTACACTAAAAAACAACAAGAATTCAATCGATTTGAATCATTTACTTCTTGCTTTTCACTCCTATTCATTCAAGTATTTGTTTTCTCACTCACGTGATATTTTCACTTCAGTTTTTCACTCAAATCACTTTGAGAGATAGTGAATTCGTGAGTAGAGTGTTTCAACAACCTCAAAAGCCAATTGCATCTCATTTGCATTCAAAAGGAAGACTCATAGGTTGTATTGTAAGTTGTTATTTCTTTTGTGTAAAAAGAAGGACTCCTTGGTGTAAAGGAGTTGTTTGCTTTCAGTAGGATTGTTACTGAAAGTGAGACCGGTTATGGTCTGTGTGATCTTGTAGTTTACAAGGTTGATAGTGGAAAATCTCAAGCGGGTTTTGCTTGGGGACTGGATGTAGGTCGGGTTTGACCGAACCAGGATAAAATCTTGTGTTCTTTGTGTGTTTGCTTTGAGATTTGCAAAATCATTCAATATTCTGCAGAAATTTTATAAAAGCACTATTCACCCCCCCCCCCTCTAGTGCTCGTTGCCTCGATCCTAGTGCACTTTCATTTGGTATCAAAGCAAGGTTTGCTATTACTTTGATTTGACCATCATCTAGCATGGCAACTACAACATCTCAGCACAAAGAAGGAAGCTCCTCTGTTCGTCCTCCTCTCTTCGACGGAACAAACTATGGATACTGGAAAGTAAGAATGACAATATTCCTGCAATCCATGGATCTCGATATCTGGAGAGTTGTTTCAGAAAAGTACCAAACTCCATCAACTGATTTCAGCCGATGGACCGATGATAAAAAGAAGACTGCTTCACTTAATGCCAAGGCAATGAATGCCTTATATTGTGGCGTTGACAATGTAGAGTTCAATCGCATCTCTCAATGCTCTACAGCTAATGAAATCTGGCATACTCTTCTCGTGACACACGAAGGTACGTCAAAGGTAGAAGAATCTAATGAAGAAGTCGCCAACATGTGTTTTGTAGCACAAGAGAATTCGGTAAGTCAATTTGACTATGATGAATTATTTGAAGAATTTAATGATTTATATGCTAAATTTAAGAGTCTTAGTTCTAAAAATAAAGAGTTAAAAATTAAAAATTTAACTCTTGACTCTCAAAATAAAGTGTTACTTCAAGAAATAGAAGATCTCAAGAAGGAAAATTCTTGCCAAGCAATTAAGATAAAAGAAATTAGAGTTAGAACCAATCTCTTACAAAAGGAAATATCTAGTCTTAAAGAAAAGTCAAATGATCTTCTTTCTATAGTGACTAAATTCACAAATGGTCAAGAGAATCTAGAAAAACTTCTTGGTTCTCAAAGATGCTCGGTTAATAAAACCGGATTGGGATATAGCTTCTTTGATACTCAAAATAGACCAAACTATGTGGTGAAAAATCAAAGACATTATTCTCAACCTTTTGTTCATAAAACTAAACTTTCTAGTTCTAATAGAAGTGCATCTAGAAATGATTATTCTAGAAATGTTTATTCTAAATCCTTTTATAGAAAGAATATTTATTATCAAAGGAAACCAAAATCCAAATGGATATGGGTTCCTAAGACTAACTCTCATGTACCCAAAAATAGAAAGGGGTCAAATGCTCTGTTTTCTGATTTTGTTGTAGGTACACAACATAAGGAGCAAATGGATATTGGACAGCGGCTGTTCCAAACATATGACTGGAAGGCCGGAGTTATTTTCCACCCTCCAAAATAAGGATGGAGGAACCGTCACCTTTGGTGACAATAACAAGGGAAAAGTGATAGGTATTGGTAATATTGGTAATCCAAAATTTTCCTTGATAGAAAATGTTCTTTTAGTGGATGGTTTAAAGCATAATTTAATATCTATTAGTCAATTATGTGATAAAGGTTTTCATGTTTCTTTTGAAAATGATTTATGCTTAATTTCTAATTTTCAATCTAAAAAGATCATTTTTAAAGGTAAAAGAAGAAACAATGTGTATGAACTATATCTAGATGAATTACCCTCTTTTAATGAAAAATGTCTTATTGTTTCAAATGAAATTCAATGGTTATGGCACAAGAGACTTGGACATGTTAACTTTAAAATTATTTCAAAATTATCCAAGAATGATCTTGTAAGAGGCCTACCTAGAATACCATATAAAAAGGATCACTTATGTGATGCTTGTCAAAGGGGTAAACAAATCAAGAGTTCTTTTAAAGCAAAAGATATAGTTTCAACAAAACGTCCTCTTGAACTTTTACATTTAGATCTATTTGGACCATCTAGAATTCAAAGTTTGAATGGTAGCAAGTATGCTTTTGTTATAGTAGATGATTATTCTCGGTTTACATGGGTGATTTTTCTAAAAAGCAAAAATGATGCTTTTTCAGAATTTTCTAAACTTTGTAGAAGAATTACAAATGAAAAATCTACATCTATTATTAAAATTCGTAGTGGTGAATTTGAAAATGAATCTTTTCTAAAGTTTTGTGATTTACATGGTATCTCTCACAACTTTGCTCTTCCTAAAGCGGCTCCACAAAATGGAGTTGTTGAAAGAAAGAATAGAACTTTGCAAGAATGTGCTAGAACCATGCTTCAAGATAAAAATTTACCAAAATATTTTTGGGCTGAAGCAATTAATACAGCATGTTATGTCTTAAATCGTGTTCTTATTCGACCAATTTTACATAAAACATGTTTTGAATTGTATTATGATCGTATACCAAAGATCTCATATTTCAAAATTTTTGGTAGTAAATGTTTCTTGTTAAATACCAAAAGATAATCTTGATAACTTTGATTCAAAATCAGATGAATCAATATTTCTTGGATATTCTTCTAGAAGTAAAGCATATCGTATTTTCAATAAAAGAACATCTTGTATTGAAGAATCTCTACATGTTGCATTTGATGAGAATTGTGAGCAGGTTATTTCTCTAAGCGAAGAAGAAGAAGCAATACTTCAAGAAGAACCCTTGATAGAGAGTACTTCTCAAGAAAATATTCCTCTTCAACCGGTTTGGAAAGAAGTTTCTATTCATATCTAAATTAGAACCAAAGAATATCAATGAGGCATGTGATGATGAACTTTGGCTTTTAGCCATGTCTGAAGAACTTAACCAATTTACTAGGAATGATGTTTGGGATCTAGTTGATAGACCAAAGGATCATCCAGTAATTGGAACAAGATGGGTCTTCCGAAATAAGCTGGATGAAAATGGTGAAGTCATTCGTAACAAAGCAAGGCTAGTGGCACAAGGCTATAATCAAGAAGAAGGCATAGATTTTGATGAAACCTATGCACCAGTGGCTCGATTAGAGTCAATTCGTATGATGCTTGCTTTTGCTAGTTACATGAACTTCAAGTTATATCAAATTGATGTTAAGAGTGCATTCTTAAATGGACACATCAATGAAGAAGTTTATGTAGAGCAACCTCCAGGCTTTGAAAATGAGAAATATCCAGAAAAGGTCTACAAATTGAAAAGAGCTCTGTATGGACTCAAACAAGCACCAAGAGCGTGGTATGAAAGACTACGAAATTTTCTAGAACAATCTGGTTTTTCCATTGGTCGGGTAGACTCCACTTTATTTATTAAACATTTTAATTCAGATATTCTTATTGTGCAAATTTATGTTGATGACATAATATTTGGTTCTACTAATGATTCTCTTTGTAAAGAATTTGCTAAGGCTATGCAGGAAGAGTTTGAAATGAGCTTGATGGGCGAATTAAACTACTTCCTCGGACTTCAAATAAAGCAAACTGAAGAAGGAATCTTCATCAATCAGGCTAAGTATACAAAAGAACTTCTCAAGAGATTTGGGATGGACTCATCGAAATCAAGAAGGAATCCTATGAGTACAACTACTTCTCTTGATAAAGATGAAAATGGTAAAAGTGTAGATACTAAGCTCTACAGAGGTATGATCGGATCTCTATTATACTTAACTGCTAGTCGACCTGATATTATGTTTAGTGTTTGTATGTGTGCAAGATTTCAAGCTTATTCAAAGGAATCTCATTTAACTGCAGTAAAACAAATTCTTCGTTATTTGAAAGATACTTCAGATTTCGGTTTGTTTTACCCAAAATCATCTTTCTTTGATTTAGTTTCATATAGTGATGCAGATTTTGCAGGAAGTAAATCTGATCGCAAGAGTACTAGTGGAACTTGTCATTTCTTGGGAAATTCCTTAGTCTCTTGGTTTAGTAAAAAGCAAAATTCAGTATCACTCTCAACAACTGAAGCTGAATATATAGCGGCTAGTTTAGCATGTTCACAAGTACTTTGGATGAAACAGACCTTAAAAGATTTTGGTTTGAATTACTCCACAACAACTATTTATTGTGATAACACTAGTGCTATAAATCTTTCAAAAAATCCTATTCAGCACTCAAGAACTAAGCATATTGAAGTTAGACATCATTTTTTAAGAGATCATGTGTTAAAAGGAGATATTTCGTTAAATTTTATTTCCACTAAAGAACAACATGTCGATATCTTCACTAAACCTCTTAAAAATGAAGATTTTATGAGAATTAGGAGAGAACTAGGTATTTGCTCATTTTTGGATTTATAAAAATGCTGATTTTTGAACAAAATCTCAAAATCGCACTATATTAGTCGACCGATAAAATTTTAGTCGACTAGTGTTTTATATTTTGGAATGTATCATACCATATTAGTCGACCGATATATTTCTAGTCGACTGATGATATTTTTAGAATAAGTCGCACTTTTTAGTCGACCGATAAAGTTTTAGTCGACTAAATTTTTTTTAAAAAAAAATTTAAATGAAGGGACCCGATACCCCTTGGATTTGTTTTAAAAACTGTTTTTTTGGCATCGTTTCACTTCGTACCTTTTCATTTTTTCTTAAAAACGAAACCCTTAAACCCCTCTTTCTCTCTTGCCTCTCTCTCTTCCGAAAAACCCTCGGAGTGTCGTTCGACTTTCTTACCGTAACAGGGAGACGCCGGAATCTTCTGGCCGGAATCCTCTTGCAGTGACTGGCGCATCTTCAAAACACGCCGAAACTCTCTTGCCGTGTTTTAAAATAGAGATACGAGTTAAAAGTCTATTTTGCTTATGCTATTTTTGCCCTTACTCTTTTTTATTCTGACAAAGGGGGAGAAAAAGATAAAGATAGCATTACTTTGAAATTGCAGGGAGATCTTGAAAAAGATAAATATAGCATTACTTTGAAATTGCATGGAGATCTTGAGAAAAAGATGATAGCAATTACATTACAGAAGATCTTGCATGAGAAATGCAAAATTAAGAGAAAAAGAAAGCTTTGAATGAATGTATTTCTAAATGCATGAAGAAATGATGAATGGAAATGCAAACCAATCAATATGTGATATATGTGCTTTAAATGTGCTAACTTTTAATGTTTTGCAGCATATTGATAGGGGGAGTAAAATCTCCATCTATGCATCTAAATGCTTCATCTTGGATTAAGTTTGTCATCATCAAAAAGGGGGAGATTGTTACAACAATGAAGCCATACATGATACTTCAAGTACAAGGTTTTGATGATGAGCAAGTAGAATCAACTGCATTTCAGCTAAGGCTATGAAGAAATTGAAGAATTCGGTGAAGAATCCTTGAAGACTAGTGTGCAAATGTTTAATTCATTAAAAGTCTTAGATTCTTGTTAGAGCCTTACTTAGAGTGCATATTTAGGTTGCATTTCACCTTAAAAGTCTTTAGAAAAACTTTTCTAAAAGAAACTCTTTTGAAAATCTTTTTAGAAAACTCTTTTCTTAAATTTTTATGTTTATTAGTCGACCAATAGACTTATCAGTCGACTAATCCTTTCGCGCCATATTTTCTAAAAAGTCATTCTTGTCAAATTAGTCGACCGAAGGTTTTATCAGTCGACTGGACAGAATGTCTGTTTTCTGGAAAATTAGCAGCAGTCGACTAATGGTTTTATCAGTCGACTGAACAGAACATGTGTTTTCTGAAAATTTAGCAGCAGTCGACTAATGCTTTTTATCAGTCGACCGAGCAGAATGTTTGTTTTTTAGAAGTTTTTAGCAGCAGTCGACTAAAAGGTTTTTCAGTCTACTGATGATATTATCAGTCGACTAACTTTTCTCAAGTCAACTAAGTTTTAAAAGTTCAGATTTTCAAACGGCTCGATTAACAGATAAGTCGGCCGACGATAACTGTCAGTCTACTAATAACTAACTATTAGTCGACTAACTGATGTTTCAGTCGACTAATTTTGCCGTTTTCTTGAAACTTCAAAAAGGCGTGTCTTTTCATTTTTCAAACGTTTTGATCGTTCGAAATGGACAGTTTTGACACCCTTTCATACTCTCAACGTATGGAATCTTTTAACTATAAATATGAGTGCATTTTACACTAAAAAACAACAAGAATTCAATCGATTTGAATCATTTACTTCTTGCTTTTCACTCCTATTCATTCAAGTATTTGTTTTCTCACTCACGTGATATTTTCACTTCAGTTTTTCACTCAAATCACTTTGAGAGATAGTGAATTCGTGAGTAGAGTGTTTCAACAACCTCAAAAGCCAATTGCATCTCATTTGCATTCAAAAGGAAGACTCATAGGTTGTATTGTAAGTTGTTATTTCTTTTGTGTAAAAAGAAGGACTCCTTGGTGTAAAGGAGTTGTTTGCTTTCAGTAGGATTGTTACTGAAAGTGAGACCGGTTATGGTCTGTGTGATCTTGTAGTTTACAAGGTTGATAGTGGAAAATCTCAAGCGGGTTTTGCTTGGGGACTGGATGTAGGTCGGGTTTGACCGAACCAGGATAAAATCTTGTGTTCTTTGTGTGTTTGCTTTGAGATTTGCAAAATCATTCAATATTCTGCAGAAATTTTATAAAAGCACTATTCACCCCCCCCCCCTCTAGTGCTCGTTGCCTCGATCCTAGTGCACTTTCAGGGTTTTCCTTGCAGCGAGGGTTCCTCTTCATTAACAAAAGTGACAGATATTTTTCCTTTAGAAAAAATTCTTACAGTAAGAAAATATTTTCACTTCGCATAGTGCAACAAATTTCACATGGAAATATGTTTTTTAGATGCAATTGTTTGTAGTGCTTTCCCATGTACATCAAACATGTGTAAGAAATTACTAAGCTTTACGAAATACTAAAAAATTATGATATATCTATGTACATTGGTGAACAAGCTGCATCTTTAGTCTCTTATGCAAGTTAATTATTCCCATGTAACGTAGTGCAAGTAAAATTTACTGTGCTTTATGACACTAGCCAAATGCCTCCAAAGTCTTACAGTTATCATTTCCATATAGCACATTATAATAATCTCAATCGTAGCAGAAAAAAGTTTTTTAAACTAGGTCACCGTGACACGCCATTTAGAGGGCAAGGGTGACATGAGTCGGACACTGTGGTGGAGCCACATGGGAGCCAGGGTGGGCACATGCCCACCTTGTCTTAGGAAATCCCCTTAGGGGTATCAGGTTGGTATGGGCACCCAAAACTCTAAAGAGAGGTGCAGGTTAAGGTGGGCACCACCTGGGCCCAACCCACTAGGGGTTACGAAGTGCCCCCTCTCCACTCGACTCTCTCTCTCTCTCTCTCTTAATATGTAGACGATACTATAATATTTGGTCATGCGGATGTTAATCAAATGTCCAGGTTGTGCTTCATTATTAAAGTCTTCACTGCAATTTTAGGCCTTCGCCTGAACAAGAGTAAGTGTGCTCTGGTCTTACTCAATGCTGACTCTCTTCTCCAATCGGCTGCTGCAAGGATCTTCAAGTGCCCAATATCCGACCTTCCTGTCAATTTCTTGGGTCTATCGTTGCACTCACTGCAGCCGGCGGCAACTTCATCTTGGATGTTTACTATAGAGCGGGTGCAAGGGAGATTACAGTCTTGGAAGGCCCAATATTTATCTTTTGTAGGATGATTGATGCTAATTTGCCATGTTTTGGCCCGATTACCAGAGTTTCGTATGAGCATGTCCATTATACCAACGACAGTAGAACGAATGATTAACCATTTGCTTTTGCACTTCCTTTGGTCTAGGAATATGTCTCATAAAAAGTACCAACTTGTTTCTTGGCAACATATCATTCTTCCGAGGCAGCGAGGCGATTTGGAGATTCTGGCTCAGAGAAAGAGGAGCATCGTTTTAGTCTTGAAGTGGGACTAGGTAGATTCCATGTCTTAATCTCCTTGGGCTACGTTTGTTAGGCAAAAATATGGTAGTCTACCTGACTCCCTTCTTTTGATGCCCAGTTCAGTGTGTCATTCGTCCCTCTAGCTGGAGTGGCGGAAGACACTTCGATCCTTCAGTGGCAGGGATCTTAGGCCTATCCATGGCCGCTCGTGGCTTCACTGAGCCATGGCGAGCGGAGATAGGTTCTCCATTAAGCAAGTTTACCATTCCTTGTTGCCATCTGGGATGGACTGGTTTCCCACTGATTGTATGTGGGGTAAGGGGTCTGCTTCAAGGGCAAAAGCTTTGGCGTGGCTAGTGGCTTTGGATC